>NC_080686.1:62878743-63178883 GCF_030445035.2 Dasypus novemcinctus | reverse complement strand
GATCCAAAATATTACCATTTTAGCATGCATTAATGAATAACTTTATTTTCCATTCTAAGTCTTTGAAATCTAGTGTATATTTTATACTTTGAGCACAATACAATTCAGTCCACATCCAAGTGGGTAGTATAGATCTAGGGACATTTTGAATGACATATAATAATAGCTTCTGGAAATTTCATGTTGCTTTCCATAGAAATACTTTTTTTTTTTTTTTTTTTGTCTTTTTGATCATCTTTCTTGGTAGTCTTTTTCTGAGGGACATGTCTTTTGAGGCCAGATAGAGACGTGAATATACCATGTAACTGGAATTCCTGAGTTGAATTGAAAGTTAGGAAACTTGACTTCTGCTCTCGGTTTTACAGCTCTCCAAAAATGACTTTGTGCCTCACTCTTTTTCTCATCTATAAAACAAGGGAGAATGTGCTATCATCTCTTTCATTGAATTAGTGTAAATTAATTATGCTTCTGAAATACTTCAGACAAGACTTAAAAAAGAGAACTTTCATTATTATCAATTTGTCATAGCAAAGTTCAATTTAAAAATGAAAGAAGTACCAGTGAGATTACTACATATGGAGTGTCTGTCCTGTTACTTCCAATGTTGGAATCAAGTACAATGAATAAATTGTTAAAGATGCTTTTGTAACATAGAATCAGGAGAGTTGACTAGAGTGACTTGAGCAACATATTTTAAACCTCTTATCTTTTTAAATGCTGCCTGAACTAATCTAACATTCAGTTTTCATGTGTATGAATAACTGGGACTTCCTGTATAGGAGTCCTTAAATCAAAATCATGAAATAAGATCCTAAAAAAAAAAAGAAAGAAAAAGAAGTAAGGTCTTTTGGAAAGGGGGTGGGAACTGGTAATATGAATGGTTAAGTGGGATAAGTAGAATAACCATTTAGAAAAGCCGATCTCAAGGTATGTGATGTATAGTAGGACTATAATTATTTTATCCAAACCAAGGGTGACAGTGGTTATCTGGTAAGAGGTTGAGAGACTTCTGGTTATACATAACCAAATCAAATAGATGTTTCCTTATAGCCATACCATTTAATAATAATTATTTAAAAATTACAGAAGAACATTACTATCCTTTGACTTTTTGAATAAAGATAGCATACTTTACTAATGTCCTTAGCAAAAACTTCTGGAACTACATTGTAGTGGCCTCCAGAAAGACATGTTCATAATCTAATCCTCTTAATTTATGAATATTACTTATTTTTAAAAAGCGTCTTTGCAGATATAATTAAGTTAAGGATTATTAGGTGATGAGATCATCTAGGATTATTCTGATGGACTCTAAATCCAATGACAAGTGTCCTTAGAAGAAAAAAGCAGAGGGAGATACAGAAGAAGAGAAGACGCACAGAAAAGGAAGGAAGTAATGTGACCACAGAGGCAGAGATTGGAGTGTTACAGCCGCAAACCAAGGAATACCTATATCCCCCAGAAGCTAAAGAGGCAAAGTCTAGATTCTCCCCCACAGCACACCGAGGGGGCTTTGCTCTGCTGGATTTTGGTCTTCTAACTCCCAGACCGAGAGAGAATAAATTTCAGCCACAGGAAACTAATACACAGTTAAGTCTAGGAAACCAAAGATCTGTGCTTGCCTTTGTTTGATATCATGAATTGTGACTATCAGAGACTTCCTTTAGAATTCTAATATTTTCTTAGAAAAACAGTAGTATCTTAGTACTCTCAAGTCTTAGAAAGAGAAATAGATGATATCCTGTAAGACACATTCTGTTATTTTCCCTTGTGTCATTCCTTCCCTCCTCCTCCCAATTTGCCCCTTCTTTGCCCCTTTTTAAAGATATAGCTTATATTTGGAGGAGGGAGCAAGTAAAATACTAATGGAGACAGGCTAGCAGGTTTTGTCTTTTTAGAGTGCAATTCAAAAAAGATCCCCCTCCCACCTTTTCTGTCCTTTACTGAATTCTCCTCTAGTCCCCTGTTTTTTTTTTTTACAAGTTAGTTTTATTGATACATATATTAGTAAAGCATAAATCCATCCAAAGTGTTCAAGCAGTGGTATTCAGTATAACCATATATTTGTGCATTCATCATTTCATTCTTAGAGCATTTTATTCCAGTAATAATACTAAGAAACAAAAACAAAACAAAACTTAATCACCCTCAATGGCTCTATGCTTCCCCTTTCATAAATAGCTGCTATTCTGTTTCCTTCTTTCTAGTTTATTTGTATTTATATTTTGTAAAATCAGTCTTATATACACTATCACCCATATTTTACATGAGGTTTCGCTATGTTATACAGTCCTATGATACGTTTTTTAGCTTTCCTTCTAGTAATATAAATGTCTTTAGGGTTTCACTTTCAACCACTGTCATACCCATATAATAGCTCTGCTAGTCACAAACACCATGACGTACTCTCACCGTTTCCATTCATTTCCAAATATTTACAAACAGTCTTTTAACCTATTCTGTACAGTTTAACTATCAGCTTTCCATTGTCTGCCCTCATCTTATTTTCTGGTAACCTATATTCTAATTATTAATTCCATAATTTTACGTAATATATTAATATTTAGTTCATAGTAGTGTAATCACACAGTATTTGTCCTTTTGTGTCTGACTTGTTTCACTCAACCTAATGCCCTCCAGGTTTATCCATGTTGTCATATGCTTCATGATTTCATTTCTTCTTACCACTACATAATGTTCCATCATGTGTATATACCACAATTTATTTATCCATTCATCAATTGATAGACACCTGGATTGTTTCTGTCTTTTGGCTTTTGTGAATAATGCCACTGTGAACATCAGGTGTACACATGCTTATTTTTGTCACTGCTCTCAGTTCTGGGTATATACCTATCAATGAAATTGCTGGGTTACATGGTAAGTCTATATTCAGCTTCCTTAGGAACTGCCAAAGAGTCCTCCACAGTGGCTATACCGTTCTATTTCCCACAAACAGTGATCTTCTTGCTGCGTCAGCTCTCCGTGTGTGCAGCACCACTCCTGGGCAGGCTAGACTTTCTTTCGCGCTGGGTGGCTCTCCTTACAGGGTGCACTCCTTGCGCGTGGCACTCGTCTCCTGTGTGGCACTCATCCCCTACGTGGCACGGTACTCCTTCCATGCATCAGCACTGCATATGGGCCAGCTTCACATGGGTCAAGGAGGTCCTGGGTTTGAACCACAGACCTCCCATGTGGTAGGCGGATGCCCTATCCATTGAGCCAAGTCTGCTTCCCCTCTCATTATAGTTTTAATAGGCATTTCCCCAGTTGCTGGCGATATTAGACATTTTTTCATGTGTTTCTTTGCCATTTGTAATTCTTCTTTGGACAATTGTCTTTTCAAGTCTTTTGTCCATTTTTTTTAAGTGGTTTATCTTTTTATTGTTGAGTTGTAGCATCTTTTTATATATCATGGATATTAAACCTTTATCAGATATGTGATTGCCAATTATTTTCTTTCATTGAGTAGGCTGCCTTTTCACCCTTTTGACAATGTTCTTTGAGGTGCTAAAGTGTTTAATTTTGAGGAGATCCTATTTATCTATTTTTTCTTTTGTTGTATGCTTTTGGTGTAAGGTTTAAAAAACTATACTGCCAACCACAAGATCTTGAAGATGTTTTCCTGTATTTTCTTCTAGTGGTTTTATGGTCCTGGCTTGTATATTTAGGTCCTTGATTCATTTTGAGTTAATTTTTGAATAAGGTGTGCGATACGGGTCCTCTTTCTTTCTTTTGGATGTGGTTAGCCAATTCTCTCAGCACCATTTGTTGAACTGGTTGGGCTTAAAGTCAGGAAGTGAGAGTCCTTCAACTTCATTCTCATTTTTTTAATGCATTTTTGGCTCTTCAGGGCCCCTTACCATTCCAAATAAATTTGATTATTGGTTTTTCCATTTCTGTAAATAAGCCTGTTAGGATTTTTAGTGGGATTATGTTGAATCTATAAATCAGTTTGGGTAGAATTGACCTTGTAATGATATTTAGTCTTCCAAGCCATGAACACAGAATATCCTTTCATTTATTTATGTCTTTGGTTTCTTTTAGCAGTGTTTTGTAGTTTTCTGAATATAGGTCCTTTATGTCTTTGGTTAAATTTATTCCTAAATATTTGATTGTTTTAGTTGCTATTATGAATGGAATTTTAAAAAATTTCCTCCTCAGATTGCACATCAGTAGTGTATAGAAATGCTATTGATTTTTGCCTATTAATCTTGTATCCCACCACTTTGCTGAACTCGTCTATTCTAGTACCTTCGTTGTGGATTTTTCAGGATTTTCTAAATACAGTCATCATGTATTTCATACAGTCGTCATGTATTTGACACAGTCATCATGTCATCAGTGAATAGTAAAGTTTTTACTTTTCCTTTTCTATTTGGGTACCTTTTATTTCTTCAGCCTAATTGCTCTAATTAGAACTTCTAGCACAATAGTGAACTAGCACAATAGTGAATAACAGTGGTGACAATGGGCATCCTTGTCTTGTTCCTGATCTCAGCAGGAAAGCGTTTAGTCTTTCACTATTGAGTACAGTGCTAGCTGTAGGATTTTCATATATGCACTTTACTGTATTGAGAAAGCTTCCATCTATTTCTATCTTTTGGAGTGCTTTTATCAAGAAAGGTTGCTGTATTTTGTCAAGTGCCTTTTCTGCATCAATTGAGAGCATCATGTGATTTTTCTCCAATTTATCAATGTGTTTATTGCACTAATCGGTTTTCTTGTGTTGAACCACCCTTGCATACCTGGGAAAAAACCCACTTGATCTCGGTGTTTGAGGATTTTTGTATTTATTTTCATTAGAGATATCTTTTTTTGTAGTATCTTTATCTGGTTTTTGGTATTGGGGTGATGTTGGCTTTATAAATTGAGTTTAGTAGCATTCTTTCCTGTTCAGTTTTTTGGAAGAGCTTGAGCAAGATTGATATTAGATCGTCTTTGAATAGTAGAATTCATCCATGAAGCCTGGGCTTTTCATCTTTGAAGTCCTGGACTTTTCTTCTTTGGGAGGTTTTTGATGACTTTGTCAATCTCTTCACTTGTGATTGGTTTGTTTAGGTCTTCTAGGGTCACTGTGGGTGAGTCATGTGTTTCTACAAATTTGTCTTTTCTATGTTGTCTAGTTTTTTGGCATACAGTTCATAATATCCTCTTATGATTTCTCTTATTTCTGCAGGGTAATATCCCCCCTCTTTCTGATTTTATTAATTTGTGTTCTCTCTCTTTTTTTTTTTTTTGGTCAGTCTAGCTAAGGGTTTTTTGATTTTGTTAATCTTCATTTTCATTAGTCTCCAGATATTTGCTGAATTCTCTTGCAATTTCTTCTTTGACCCACTGATTAAGAGTGTGTTACTTAATCTTCATATTATTGTGACTTTTCCCATCCATTTTTGATTTCCAGCTTCTTTCTATTACCATCAGAGAAAGGGTTTTGTATAATTTCAATCTTTTTAAATGTATTGAGACTTGTCCTGTGGCCCAACGTGTTGTCTGTCTTGTAGAAGGATCCATGAGCACTTGAAAAGAATGTGTATGCTGCTGTTTTGGGGTGCAGTGCTCTATAGATGTCTGTTAGGTCTAGTTCATTTATCATGTTATTCAGGTTCTGTTTCTTTATCCCCTGTCCAGATGTTCTGTCCAATACTGAGAGCGGTATTTTAAAATCTCCAACTATGATTGTGGTGACATCTATTTCTCCCTTCAGCTTTGCCACTGTGTGCCTTTTACATCTTGGGGGACTCACGTTAGGTACATAAATATTTAGTTATTTCTTCTTGGCAAATTGTCCCTTTTATTAATATACAATGACCTTCTTTATCCCTTATAACAGTTTGCGTTTAAAATCTATTTTGTCTGATATTAATAATGCTACTCCAGTCATTTTTTTATTTCTATTTGCATGGAATATCTTCTAGCCTTTCGCTTTGAACCTAATTGTGCCCTTGCATCTGAGGTTAGTCTCTTGTAGACAACATATAGATGGCTCATATTTTTTTTAATTCATTCTATCAGTCTGTGTATTTTGATTTGGGAGTTCAAGCCATTAACGTTCAGTGTTATTACTGTAAAGGCATTACTTCATCCATTTTGTTCTTTTGCTTTCTGTTGTTCTATTGTACAGTTGTCTGTCTTCTCATCCTTTAATTTATCTTTCCTATTAATCTTCTTTCCTACATTCTTATCCAAGTGTCTCACTTTGGTTTTTTCTTTTCAGACTGCAACACTCTCTTTAATATCTCTTGTAATTCTGGTCTTTTGGTAATATATTCTGTCAGTTTTTGTTTGTCTGTGAAGACTTTGAACTCACCCTCATTTTTGAAGGACAGCTTTGCTGAATACAGAATTCTTGGTTGGCAGTTTTTCTTTTTCAGTCCCTTAAATACATCATACCACTTTTTTCCCTCCATGGTTTCTGCTGAGAGGTTGGCACTTAATCTTATCAGGATTCTCTTGTATGTGATGCTTTGCTTTTCTCTTGCTGCTTTCAGAGTCCTCTTTATCTCTGATATTTGTCATTCTGAATAGTAGGTTTCTCAGGATAGGTTTGTTTGGATTTATTCTGCTTGGAGTGTGTTGTCCTTGGATATTGGTATTTATGTCTTTCATAAGGGTTGTGAAGTTTTCAGTCACTATTTCCTCAAATATTTCTACCCCTTTCCCATTCTCCTGGGACACTGATACTATGTATGTTTGTGCATTTCCATTGTCTTTCAATTTATTGAGACACTTCCATTTTTCCATTCTCTTTCTGTTCTCCTGTCTTTTCCATTTCAGATGTTTTATCTTCAAAATCAATAATTCTGTCTTTAAGCAATTCATATCTGTTCTTATGTGCCTTTAATGTCTTTTTTTAAAAACCCTGCTCCCCAGATGGCTCCCTCATGTCTGTTCAATATTTGTTCTTATTGTGTCTACTTATCTTCTTTAGGAGGCACTGGGAACCGAACCTGGTTTGTTCCATGCTTGAACCATATCAGCTCATTCTAATGTATTTTTTATCTCATCCATCGTGTTTTTCATTCCCATAAGATCTGTAATATTTCTTTGCAGGCCTTCAAATTGTTCTTTATGCTCTACCCAGTGTCTTTTTAAAAAATTTTTTTTTATTACGTTTTGTATTTAATATTGGGCTTTATTATACCAAGCAATATTATACTACCAGTAGTTGCTTTTCTTAATATTTTTCAATAAAAGACACCATAAACACCATAAACAAAGTTAGAGCTTTGATGAATCACTACAGGGCTGTCCTCTTGTGGCTACCACCAAGATCACTTTCTCTCTCCCATAGAACACTCATTTCCTATTAGTGGAACAAATGACTACAAATTTAGTACTTTGCATATGTCCTTATGCCAATGTCTTTCTTTTCTTTTTGTTTTATTTTTTAGGGCAAGGAGAGGGAAGAAGAGATGTGTGGGGGCATTTTCGGGACTTGGAGTTGTCCTAAGTGATATTGCAGGGACAGATGCTGGACATTAAATATCCTGCCATAAACCACTGAAAATACTAGGGGAAAGTGTAAACTACAGTGTAAACTATAATCTATGCAGTGTAGCAGTGCTCCAAAATGTATTTACCCAGTGTCTTTTTTAATATCCTTCATATCTTTAGTCATATTTTCTTTCAGTTCTTTGAATTGGCTTAGGAGAGTTGTCTGAATATCATTGTTTAATTGTATTAAATCTTGTATGTCTTCAGGATATTTGATTTGTTCCATTGCCTGGGCCATCTCTTCTTGTTTCTAGTATGACTTGTAGTTTCGCTGATGTCTAGATATCTGAATAGGTTGGTGACTTTACTCTGATGGCCAGTTTCTCTCTCTTGCCTATTATTTTTTTCATAGCTCATCTTTGATAATTGGTTCATCTTATTCTAAGTCTTCAAAATTGCCCAGCTTAAGTTATCAAAACTGGGTGCAGATTTTCTCCTGGGAGTTAGGATACAGAGAAGAATAAAAGCAATTTTTGTCCATGTAATTTCCAGATCGACCAGCAGATGGAACTTGTTGATGCACCTTTCCTCAGAGGTGTTTCATTTTCCATTTTCCTGTGTTTTGGTCTGACCAGAGCTGAGGTTCACAGCGGGCTCTGCTGGCTGAATCACTGAAAAAAAAAAGTCCCCCAGTTTCCCCTCCTTTTCCCCTTGTAACAGCTAACAGAGAGGATGATGCATGTTCCTCCTCTTGGTCAGCTGCAGTGAGCCAGGGGTTTTACCCCAGCTTAATAGCTTTGGGGTGGGAGAGGAGAGTCCTTCTGGGCTGCGGCAGGCATTTGGTAACTCATGTTTTTTGTTTGGGTTCTTAGTCTCTCTGCCCCTTACCTCGCTGGGTAGCACTGTCCTGGTCTGCTGACCCCTGAGGCAGGTCCCTCAGATAGCTTTTGGCTCTTTCTCCATTTGTTTGTTTTTTGGTTTGTTGTTGTTTGTTTTTTTGTGTGTGAGTTGAACCCTGCCTATCTAACCCTATACCATCTTCCCAAAATTTCCCTACAGCTTAATGTTAGAATGCCACAGGGCTAGTCCTTATTACTCCTTTGGTGAATTCATCCATGCTCATGATTTTACATACTATTCATTACCAACAATTCCCAATTTGTATCTCTGGGTCAGATGTTTTTCCTGAACTTGTAGCTTGTCAAATAGGTAATTGGACATTCATCTCTGCCTAGATGTAAAAGGCATCTGAAACTTGAATGTCTGAAAATAAACTGCTGGTCTTAGCCCTTCCCTTAAACTTGTTCTTTTCATAGCCATTCCCATTTCTGGTCTACCTTCAAAACATATGCATAAAACATGACTCATCTTGTGCGCTTCTGCCACCATGCACTGTCATTTCTCTCCTAGATTATTGCAGTAGTTTTTCTTTTTTTTTGTCTTTATTTTTTTAATGTTACATTAAAAAAATGTGAGGTCCCCATATACCCCTTAACCCCCTCACCCTCCTCCTCCCCCCATAACAACAACCTCCTCAATCATCATGAGACATTCATTGCATTTGGTGAATACATCTCTGAGTACCGCTGCACCTCATGGTCAATGGTCCACATCATAGCTCTCACTTTTCCACATTCCACCCAGTGGGCCATGGGAGGACATACAATGTCTGGTAACTGTCCCTGCAGCACCACCCAGGACAACTCCAAGTCCTGAAAATGCCCCCACATCACATCTCTTCCTCCCACTGCCTACCCCCAGCAGCCACCGTGGCCACTTTCTCCACACCAATGCCACATTTTCTAATATTACTAATCACAATAGTTCATGAATAGAATATAAGTAACTCCACTGTAATCCTACTCTATTCCTCCATCCTGTGGATCTTGGAATGGTTGTGTCCACTCCACATCTATATCAAGAGGGGGCTTAGATTCCACATGGATGCTGGATGCATTTCTCCTGCTTTCAGTTGTAGGCACTCTTGGCTCCCTGGTGTGGTGGTTGACCTTCTTCACCTCCATGTTAGATGAGTGGGGTAAGTCCAATAAACCAGAGTGTAGGAGTTGCAAGTCTGTTGTGGCTCAGGGCCTGGCTGTCACATGGTCAGTCCAGAGATTCAGGTCCCCTGGGTATACATTAAACCCCAGCACCAACTACAGTTTTGGTAAAAGTAACAGGAGAGGCTTGTGAATAAAGATCACATCTAAGTCCAGCTCCATCACACAGAAACACAAACTCCAAAGTAGGGCCAACTGAGATGGTACTAAACTCCATCTGCCATGACCATAGAACCTGTGGGTCTCTGTAGCCCTCAGAAGAACCAATACCTGGGGTTGTATCTACTTTATCTGTCTCTGGGACTCTGTTCAGGCGTGCATAAGGGCAACCCCTCTGATCACCTCCCGGCTCTTTTTGGAGACTCATAGCCATATAAACTCATTTGTCTTTTCCATTTTCCCCTTTTGTTCAGGTCAAAAAGCATTTTTAACTCCTGGTATTATATGTAGATTGAAATATTCTGCTGGTCCGAGTTGACCCTTTTATTCAAGGTCATTTTCTAGTTACATCCTCAGCTGGTACTTGGTAGTAATCCCTCTGCGCCAGGGAGGCTCATCCCCAGGAGTTATGTCCCATGCTGGGGAGAAGGCAACACATTTACATGCTGATTTGGCTTTGAGACTGGCCACATTTGAGCAATACGGAGGCTCTCAGGAGGTGCAGTAGTTTTTAAATTCTATTCCTTATCATTCTTGTTCCCACTACAATGTAGTCTCAACAGCCAGAGTGATCCTTTTAAGTTCAGTTCAGATTCTAAACTGAATCCATCTGTTTAGGAGCCTCAAGAATTTCCCCATTTCACTTAGAATAAAAGCCATAGTCCTTACAGTGGCCTGTAAGTCCTTTTACTCTCTGGTTCCCATTACATTCTGAATATACTAGGCACATTGCTGCTGTAATGCCATGGAATGGCTGTTCCTTTGGCCTTGGATGTTTTTCTCCCAGTTATACAGATGACTAACTCCCTTACCTACTTCAGATCTTTGCTTAAATGCCACCTTTTCAAAGAGATTCCGATTACCCTATTTAAAACCTATATAAAATTGTAATCAGTACCATGCATCCATACATACCTAATCTTCACTTAACTCTTTTTTTTTTCTCCCCCAACTTCTAGCAAAGAATCCCATTAAATTATTTTGATGAAGTATTCAGAACATTGCAAACTTCTTTTTAAGGGATGGAACAATTTTTAGTAGTGTTTATTTATGATTACTAGCCTGGAATGATTTGTGGAGGTAAGACAGGAGTTGGTCCTTGAAAGAGAAATAGGACTTAGACAAGCAGAGAAAATGGAAAAGAATATCTTAAGCACAGGAAAAGTTGTGGAGGTGAAAGTATGTCTACGTTAAGGTATTTAGCAATTAGATCATTTGACTGGAGTGTGAGGTTTTTATGTAGAAGAATGATGATAAGATGGTGACTAAGGTTAAATCGTGGAAGACTCTGAATGGCATGCGAAGTTTGCAATTTATTATTTTATCTGTAGGAAGCCAGTGGAGATTTGTGAGCAGACCTAAACAAGGGCTAACATGACAAGTCAGATACCAATTGATTAATGAAGGCCAAGTCTAGGAAGTAGGATAGTAGAAAGAGCACCTGCCATATTAGATGTGTAATTCACATAGTTTCTCTAGATCAGTGCTGTCTAATAGAATTTTCTTTGATGATAGAAATGTTCTATATCTGCATTCTCTGAACATAAACAACATATTGAGCATTTGAAATGTGGCTCTTGCAACTGAGGAACTAAATTTTAAATTTGTATTTAAATAGCCACATTTAGCTAGTGTTGATGTATTGGACTGAGTAGTTCTAGATTTCAGTTTTTCTCACTTACAGAATGAAGGAGTTAGGGAAGCGGATTTGGCTCAATGAATAGAGTGTCCACCTATCACATGGGAGGTCCAGGGTTCAGTCCCAGGGCCTCCTGACTTGTGAGTTGGCCTATGCCCAGTGTTGATGCGCGCAAGTAGTGCTGTGCCACAGAGGGGTGTCCCCCGCGTAGGGGAACCCCACGTGCAAGGAGTGCACCCTGTACGGAGAGCTGCCCCGTGCAAAAAAGCCCTGTGCGAAAAAAGTGCAGCCTGCCCAGGAGTGGCAACACACACACAGCTGACGCAGCAAGATGAGACAACAGAAAGAGACACAGATTCCCGGTTGCCGCTGACAAGAACACAAGCAGACACACAAGAACACATAGTGAATGAATACAAGGGAGCAGACGGTGGGGGGGTGGGGGACAATAAATAAAAAAATCTTGAAAAAAAAATGGAGGAGTTAGATTTGAATTCTAGTATTACTTGCTGCCTTCTTGGATAGGAAGTCTTAATTTAATATTTTTCTCAAGTTTGCTTGACCACAGAACTTTTTTTCCTTGTAACATCTGTTAATATTATGCAGAAATAGTGTTCTTCAGAATCATACTTTGAGAAACATTGTATTAGATTAATTTCAAAATAGTACACTGATAAAGTGGGGAGGCGATTTCAATAAGCTGACTCAATTTGGTCATGACTGGACTTGGAGAGTAAGATAAAGGGAGGGGAATAAACAGTTTGTGTCTTAAAAGGGTCTGTCTTGTACCTGGTATAATGCCAAGGTATTCTTTGCAGATAATACGTTCTCAAATATTTGCTTAATTGAGTTGTGTCTTTTGCATTCAATTCTGAAATTGATGCTCTTTATGGACAGCAATGATCATAAAAATTCTGGTGTCAGAGTCGCCTTGTTTTTATTAAAGGATTGGCCTTTTTACCAAATTCTGAGAAGGTAAGCAAGAAAATGAGTCAGAGGTAGGTTACAATATGCTATGCTCTATTTATAAAACCTTTAAAATATTTTTATTTAAACAGAATTTTAAAATCATGGAAATTCTAGTCTGGAAGTCACCTTGGAAATCATCTAGTCAACTGGATTTTAAGTTTTTTTGTTTTAAGCAGCAGAACTCCTCAAAGGAAATATTTTTGAAGCCCTGTATATACATAGCACATAAAAATAAGAGCTTATGTATAAAATAGGTTTTATTACTTGAGTTTTAATGTATTATAAGTTCTCAGATTTTTCTTCTTTTTTCTGTTTTATATTTTTGCAAAAGAATTTCAATCCAAGAAGCTCTATATTTCTTAATACTAGTTAAAAATTTGGGTAAAATCTGATCAAAATAAGGCTGGTACAGTTCACTTATCTCTGTTATTCCTTTATTTCTGTTTTAATAAAAAATATGGAATGTGAATGTGGTGTATCTGTGTGTATAACTTAATAGTTCTGTTTGCTGAGAGGACCTAGAAGCAGTAAGCACACTTAACATCCCAGTTTTGGCTTCTAATTACCATTCTCAACTAAAAGAAGCCAGGGCTCTTTAGAGAGATGGCTAACGCCAGCATCAGGCAGGGAATGACAAGATAATACAAAAAATAGGCAAATGCTCAAAGAGTGATGGGACATATCAAAACCTCAGGATCAGGGGAGCAGATATATCTTAGTGAAAAATGATAAATCAACATCATTTGTCACCTCATATGATGTTTTAAGGAGAATACAACACCATTTCTGTAGTATTGCTGCCAGAAGTACATTCGAATCTAATCATGAGGAAATATCAGGCAAACCAAAATTGAAAAACATTCTACAAAGTAAATGATCTGTATTCTTCAAAAATGTCAAGGTCAAGAAAGTCTGAGAAACTGTTCTCAACTGAAGGAGACTAAAGAGACATCATAATTAAATATAATCATTGGCCCTGGATTGGATCATGGTACTGGGGGAAGAGGGAAAGACAGCTATAAGTGACTTTATTGGGACAGTTGATGAAATTTGCATATGTATTGTACATTAATAGTATATCAATTTAAAATTTCCTGGTTTTGATCATAGTACTGTAGTTCTCTAAGGGGATTCTCTTGTTTGGAAATTCATAGAAATATTCAGTGGTAGGGGACAGGATGTCCAATTTACTCTCAAATGGTTAAAAATTATGGAGAGGTGAAGGAGAGAGGGAGAGCAGGGAATGATAAAAGGACATACAGAAAAGTTGCAAGAATAGTTCAAGGAACTCTGTAAGTTATATATACAAAAAGTTATAAAAATAACTTTAATTATTTTAGTGTATAATTAAAATCATTTTGAAACCTTTAGTAGAACTGATTAAAAATCAGTGAGAGGGAAACAGACTTGGCCCAATGGATAGGGCATCTGCCTACCACATGGGAGGTCCGCGGTTCAAACCCCAAACCTCCTTGACCCGTGTGGAGCTGGCCCATGTGCAGTGCTGATGCACACAAGGAGTGCCCTGCCACACAGGGATGTCCCCTGCCACACGCAAGGAGTGCGCCCCTGTAAGGAGAGCCGCCCAGCGTGAAAGAAAGTCTAGCCTGCCCAGGAGTGGTGCCACACACATGGAGATCTGATGCAGCAAGATGATACAACAAAAAGAAACACAGATTCCTGGTGCCACAGATAAGGATAGAACGGTCACAGATGAACACACAGTGAATGGACACAAGAGAGCAGACAATGGGGGGGATGATGGAAGGGGAGAGAAATAAATAAAAAATAAATCTTAAAAAAAAAAATCAGTGAGAAATGTGGCCTTACTAAACAAAATAAATCTGTCTCTTTTGTTGTTTTTTTCTGGCCTGCCTTATCTCTTTGACCGTCGAAGCCTACTTCATTCTACATTTTCTTCAGATGAGTTTTCTCTGATTTTCCAAACACATAGCTACCCTACAGCTCTTAAATTTGTATGTCCCCAGATAAAATAATAAAATTCACTAATGTCATTCAATTCAATTTTTAAATTACAGGGAGAATCTAGGAACAGAGTCAGTCAGTGAGATATGGTTGTCAGATTCACCCCTGTCCTAGGGCTGTGGTAATGGTAAGTGGGGAAGGGCAGTCTTTTGAGAACTTGTGGGTGTTTGAGCAGATGTCTCTTATACATGACCAATATTTGTGAAATAGTTCCATGATTTGTACCCTTTTCACTCTTTGAATCTCCATGTCTTATTTGAAAGACTCACTCTGTCTCTTGATTGGTGAATTTTTCCAATTGATCTTTAGGTTGGTGCTTTCCAGTATTCTATAGTTAAATATTTAATGCACATAATTTCATATTGTTTTAGAATTATAGTTAAAACTCTTCTATTTCTTTTGAATTCTCAATGCAAAAACCATAACAATAATAAACCTTTAAGTTTGTTTAAGTGCTATGTAATTGTTATTTGGTTTCTTCTGTTTTCTTTAGAAAAGATTCCCTTGTTTTCTTCCTTTTAAAAGTTAGTGTTTTCTTGGAATTTGAGTTTGGAACTTATTTTTTGGGAACATGTTTAAATAGAGGCTAATATGAATGCTGCATATCCAAAAGAAAATAAACAGTTTGCTTATTGTGCCTCTTGTTTCCCTAGAAGTATTATTGTTTCTTCTGAGAATTACTCTATATTGTGAAGAGAATTTTAAAAATAGTTTCTAGGACCTCCACCGAACAACTCTTCCAGCCTGTACTTGACCTCCTTGTGTGCCTATATCATAAATATAACACACACACACACACACACAGAATGATTTAGCAACCAGAGGTTCCCCTCTGCCCCTGCCCATCATGTTCTTTAGGAAAAAGATGCAAATGACCTTCCAAAATTAGAGAGATGGAATGCTGCTATTTCCAATAATTTATATTGAAAAAAAAAAAATAAAGACTTCCAGGAAAAGTGGCTAGAATAAAATCAAATACTATATTATTTGGGCTTTTTACAAGTATTATTCAGATTAATCATGAAACTTAGTAAAATTCAATTTTTAAAGATTATATATTTATTCTAAGTGGTATATACTAACACTTGAAAAAATTTGGAAACATTTAAAAAAGAACAGAAATAAAAATTGTTACCTCAGAAAATCTTTTAAGATTGAGTGTTCTGTGTAGTAAAACTATATGTTTATATATTAGAATCTTTTATAACTCTAAAGGACCTTAGAGACTGTTTCAGTCACTTTAGTTTTCAAATAAGGAAATTGAAATTCCAAAAAGTAGAAAGGCTTGGCTAAAGAAATCAGAGGAAGTTAGTGTTTCCTTTCTGTTGATCTGTAGCAATGTGTGTTTTAACCAGCTGATAAAAATTTTTACAGCTAAGTATCTTTTTTTGTAATGTCTTTTTTTTTTTGAGAAGTTGTGAGTTGAAAAAACAATCATGCATACCATATAAGATTCCCATATATCACCCCACTACCAACACCTTAAATTGTTGTGGCACATTATTTGTTACAAATTATGAAAGAACATCATCATATTATTGCTATCTACAATCCATAGCTTATATTTGGTGTATTTTCCCCACAAACCATCCTGTTATTAACACCATGTATTAGTATTATATATTTGTTATAGTTCATGAGAGAACATTCTCATGTTTGTACTATTAATCAGACTGTCATTCAACATGGAGTTTAGTGGGTTATGTGGTTGCCTGCTTTGTACAGTCCATCTAAAGTGTAAACAGGGAAGCTGACTTGGCCCAGTAGTTAGGGTGTCTGTCTACACATGGGAGGTCCGCAGTTCAAACCCCCGGCCTCCTTGACCCGTGTGGAGCTGGCCCACGCACAGTGCTGATGTGCGCAAGGAGTGCCATGCCACGCAGGGGTGTCCCCACTCAGGGGTGTCCCCGCGCAGGGGAGCCCCATGCGCAAGGAGTGTGCCCCGTAAGGAGAGCCGTCCAGCGCAAAAGAAAGTTCAGCCTGCCCAGGAATGACGCTGCACACACAGACAGCTGACACAAGAAGATGACACAACAACAACACAGATTCCCGTGCCGCTGACAACAACAGAAGCGGACAAAGAACACACAGCAAATAGACACAGAGAACAGACAACTGGGGTGGAGGGGAAAGGGGGAGAGAAATAATAAATAAATCTTAAAAAAAAAAAAACAAAAAAAAATAAAGTGTAAACAGTCGCCCTCTGTTTCATCACCAAGTTATGCTGTCATCAGCTCAGTCTATTTCAGAACATTTTCATTACCTCAAAAGGAAAATTCTTGTACCTGCTTATGCCTCCCTGTTATTGACTCTTAACATTGATATACTACCTTCTTTGCCATTTCTGTAAAAATATTACAATATTACTATTAACTATAGTCTATACATTATGTTAGTTACATATTTCCATGCCTCTCCATATTCTTAACATCTTGTAATAGAGGAACTGTCTATATTTGTACTGTTAACCACAATCATTATCTACCAATGAAATCACTATGTTATACAGTCCCTAGATTATTCTCTAGCTTTTTTTCAAATGACATTAACCTCCCTAGACTACCACTTTCAGCCACAATCACATTTATAAATCAGCAATGTTGGTTATATTCACTCTAATGTGTTACTTTCAACTAACCATTTCCTTACATTTTTACAGTCCCCCCATTAAACATTCTACATACATTCAGCATCAGCTCCCCTTCTCAAAACACATTTCCTAGTATCCTATAGTCCATAATTTAGCTCCATGAGTTTACTCATTGTATTTAGTTTATACTAGACTATACAATATTTGTCCTTTTGTGTCTGGTTTATTTCACTCAGCCTAATGTCCTCAAGGTTCATCCATGTTGTCATATGCATCTCGAGTTCATTTCTTATTTCAGCTGAATAGTATTCTGTCATATGTATATATCACATTTTGTCTATCTGGTCATTGGTTAATGGACACTTGGGTTGTTTTAATCTTTTAGTAATTGTGAATAATGCTGCTATGAACATCAGTGTGCACATGTCCTTGCTTTCAGTTCTTCTGAATATATTCCTAGTAGTGGAATTGCTGGCTCATATGGGCAGTTCTATATTTTGCTTGGTCTTTTTATTGTTGAGTTTTGCATGATCTCTTTATATGACAGGGAGATCAAACCTTTATTGAATATGTGATTTCCAAAAGTTTTATCCCAATAAGTAGGCTGCTTTTTCACCTTCTTAATAAAATCATTTGAAGGAGAAAGTGTTTAATTTTGAGGGGGTCCCATTTATCTACTTTTTCTTTTCGTTTCTTGTGCTTTGGGTGTAGGTTTTTGGTTTTTTTTTTTCCTACCCCCCCCCCCATTGTCTGCTCTCTGTATCCATTCCCTGCGCATTCCTCTGTGATCGCGTTCCTCTGTGACCGCTTCCATCCCTATCAGGGGAACCGGGAATCTTTGTTTCCCTTTGTTGCATCATCTTGTTGTGTCGGCTATCTCCGTGTATGCGGAACCACTCCTGGGCAGGCTGCACCCCCCTTCACGCTGGGCAGCTCTCCTTATGGGGCGCACTCCTTGCGCGTGGGGCTTGCCTACACAGGGAACACCCCTGCGTGGCACGGCACTCCTTGCGAGCATCAGCACTGCGCATGGGCCACCTCCACATGGGTCAAGGAGACCCGGGGTTTGAACCGAAGACCTCCCATGTGGTAGGCGGATGCCCTATCCATTGGGCCAAGTCTGCTTCCTGGGTGTAAGGTTTAAGAAACCACCACTTTCCACATGATCTTGAAGATGTTTCCCTACATTTTCTTCTAGTTGTTTTATGGGGCTGAATTTTATGTTTAGGTCATTGATCCATTTGAGTTTTTCGTTTTTGTAAAAGGTATCCCATGCAAGGTGCATGGGGATATATGCTTCCCTTACTGGTCTTGTTGCTTCAGTTTCTGTCTGATTTGTCTGTGACTTCCTCTCTCCTGAGCTTCTTTACAGCTTTTTCTCTGTGTATTTCTGCTTTCAGTCCTCCAGTTATAAACTATCCAGCAAGAGGGCCAAAACCCACCTAGGGTCATGTCTTACTGAACTAATGCAGTCAAAGGCCCCCACACCCACAGAAATGGCTTCCCTTCAATAATATGATCTTTCCTGGGATCCACAAAAAAGCCTCAAACTTAGAATTTAGTATAAAATTTTAGTTTTTATTTTTATTTATTTTTTTGTTGGTACCAGAGATTGAACCTAAGAACTTGTACATGGCAAAGCAGGTGCTCAACCACTGAGTTACACCCATTACCCTAGTAGAAAATTTTAGAGATATGGATTTCACTGAAGCCTGTCCATTTATTAGCTCTTATTTATAAGCATTTTATCCTTTTCCAATAACCTTTTGTTGTGCCTATTATATTTTTATTTGGTTAACAGGCTGTAAAGGAGCTATTTAGTAAGTCAGAGTTTTTCTGAAAGGTGAGTGCTCATAATGCTATTTGGACAGTGACAGTTATGCCCAGAGCAGGCTTTATTGCTTCGGTATCTGAATTTGGCAGCCGTCTTCAAGAATAGATTTATTAGAGGAAAATGTGTCATTTTCACATTTAAGGTCAGCCAGTGTGGCAGTCTGGTATTGTTTATGAATCTAAAAATAGATATTGAATTGTGTTTGAAAGTGGTCTGTTTCTTTGGGTATATTAGACTGTATTAGATTCAGAGGTTCCACTTTTACTTTATTAAATCAAGATTAGGGCTTTTATTTGACCACATCATTAAGTTGTGCAGGATTGAGTCCCCACCCCTTTGGTGGGGATAAAACAGACTCTTACATGGAAGTAAACACAGAGAAGAAGAACACATAGGAAGAGACAGCTCATCCGATAGGATCCTGTGGCCCCAGGAAGAGAGATGAGCCTGATAGTCTACAGCTGATCTCGTGAAGAGACCAGAGCAGCTGAGTCTGGAAAGAAATGAGCCTCCAGAAAGAAATGAACCTCTAGAAGAGAGACGATCCCTGTGCCAGCCTACAGCTGAGATTGGAAGAAGCTGGGACCATAGAGCCTTGAGAGGAAGAAGGAAGGCTGAACCATTTCAGACATTGCCCGCCATCTTGCATTAACATGTGGCAACAGATTTACGGGTGAGAAAGTACCTCTCATGGTACCTTGCATTGGACTCTTCTGGCCTGGCAACTGGAAGCTTCTACCCCAAATAAATGCCCTTTATAAAAGCCAACAGATTTCTGGTACTCTGCATCAGCATCCCTTTGACTGAGTAATACAGCCAGTTAAATAAGTCTTATAAGAATATAGAATATGAATGATGTAATTTAAAAATAACTTTAAACATTTAAATAACTTTTTTGATCATAGAAAACTTCATTATCATGAAGTTTTGTGATGTATCTCTTTTAAGAAAAGGCATATGAAAACCCTAAAGATACTGTTCCAATTTTATAAAGCTCTATTTACTTTGGGCCAAAATTAGCTTGTATGTAAATTTATCGTTTCTAATACATCATTTCCAGTTATAGTCTTGTCAAAGGATGGCTTGTGATTATTCTTGTTTTGGGTAGCCAAATACTACGTTAAATTGCAGATAGTGGCATATAACTTTGATGGGTGGTTTGCAGCTCTGTATTTAAGAGATGCTATATTTCCTTTTCTCACTGTCTTCAGGAACTTAATTTAATAATAGAGATGGCTAGAGAAAGCAAAGCCAAAACTGTAAAATTTTGAGAATTTCCCCCTCCATCTTTCAGAATTGGTTCCTCAAGTTATGCATGGTGAGCTAAATGAATGTTATCTACACTAGATCATTTGAATATGTAACTGTTGATTCCTTTTTGTATAGTTCAAATTATCTGTCTAAATGTTACTGTTTAAGAAAACCATTGACACTTTGAAAAATAGAGTTCTATCAAAAGCATTTTTGGTTTTTGTAGGAGCTCAGGACCAGGCTCCCCCTCCTTCAAGGAGACAAAGCTTGCAGCACATAGCTGCCTGCATGACCAGGACATAAATTTAAGATTAATGGCCCTCCCCAGAGGGGAAAAAATGTACAGATGGCATCATAGACTGTAATTTTCTCCAGACTGTACACTTATCCCATTTGTGTGCTTCTTTAACTCTAGCAGAAACTCTTCTGGAATGTCTTTGTTCTGAGACCCTTTATATTTCCTTCATTTTCCCACCTCTTCGTGGAGCACTATCCTTATTCTCCAGAACGCTGCCTTTGGAGACTCTCTCCTCATCATAAGTTCCAATAAAACCTATGTCTTAACTCAATGTTGAGTGCGTTTCATTGGTCTCGTGGCTGCACCAATCCATGTCCTTAAGGAGTTGGGTTGAAACAATTGGTGAGCCAGCCAGGAGACCAAGAGACCACCGACAGTAGCGGGCATGAGCTCAGGGAAAGGAGAGTCAGTGGGAGAAATCCCAGGTTGGCAACTCGAGCAGATATACTGACTGTGCTATAGTAGGTAGCAGAGCAGCTGCACTTAAATAAGAAGGGAGACCACCAGATAGCAGCAGCTATCACATGGCCCCGGTTAGGAGCCTTATAAGTGGCTACTGAGGCAGAACAAGTGGAAAGGACCTATGTGTGCTGTTTAGAAGAAGAGTTAAAGCTAGAAAGGGATATGTGCCTGGCACAGGCAGAGCTAAGGAATTCTTTAACTGATTACCTGCACCAAGTTGATAATCAATCAGAAACCCTGGCTTGTAGATATGCTTGGGTTAGGGGCCTCAGCCAGCCTCAAGTCCAGGTCCAGAGGAGATTAACCACTCCTGGATGGGACTGTAAGGCATGGGATCCTATGAACTCCTCAGTTGAGAGGAAAGAGGAAGACGAGGTAGAAGAAAATGAGGAACCCCGTGGGCATACCCTGTAATATAACAGAAGTGGAAGTAATTACAAGATCAGCTCCCTGGAGTCCAACAGTTCCAACCTCCAAAGCAGAAGTTACATGCAGCTATGAGAGACTGTACTGCTGCTGAGTTGGATGATTTAGGGCAAAGGTACTGGCAGAAAATCTAGAGAGTCCCTGCCTAACTGGCTTCTGAGATTTTGGGACACTGTAGTGGAAGGAGTTGTACTGTCTGGGTGGAAATGAGCAAACTGGAATCCATTAACAACTACCCTTCTCTACATCAGTGTTTATATACCACCTCTAGTGAAGCAAAAGCTGTGGTACTGCTGGTACGGTTGGTTGTTAGATTCAGGGCTGCTTGGCTTAATGAGGGGGGCATATCCCATGCGACCCTTCATTGACAGTCTTTGGAAGAGTACAGGATGTTATGTGGGGATTGGGGTTGAAACATGTTATTTATGCTACCAGTTTTGTGGGGCCTGATGCGGAAGCTTTTACTGCAGGGGTGAAAGAGACTGTGCTATATACTGCTCCTGACCGTTTTTATGGACCTCTGTTGTCAACCTGTGTTACAAGCTGCGCAGGCCATTGCAAACTTAGGGGAATTGGAAAGGCTGTGGAGAAAGGGGGGTAGGGTCCTGCTGGCAGGAAAAAGCTCTGGGCTGAGAGGACTTGATGGTTCTAGTTGTGTGTTGAGTAAGCAAATGTGGGTAGATCTTCCTACCGCAGGCACTGAGCTAGAAACAATAGACAGGCAGCCTAACACTGTTTTAGTAAAACTCTGGAGTAAGCTCTCTCAGGACAAGAAATTTACAACTGTCCCCTCAGAATGCTGGGAGAGAAAGGAAAATAGGAATAAAGCTGCCGTCCAAACTCCAGGAACCTTCTGTTCTCTCAGCGGGCACCCTTCTCCTTACTGTAAGGAAGGGCTTAAGATCCCAGGATAAGAACAATAACTGGTGACCCAGGGGATCAGAGGCCACATATAGAGTTAACTATTTATTGGTCCCCTATTAATCAGCAAAGGGTGTTGGCTTTAATTGTACTTTAACTCATGGCAAAGTAGCACACAAACCAGTGCTGACTGTAAACGGCTATGGGGAAAAGCAATTTATGCTAAGCAACAAAATTTAGTTTTACACATATGGACCTTTACCTCCCCAAATGTATACAGTGTATATTTCCCCTATACCCAGATTTATTTTAGGAATTGACTTTCTCTGGAGTGCCACATTACAGACTACCAAAGAGAAATTCTGCCTCCAATACAGAGTAATAAAGGTGATGCTAAAGGGTCAAGCTAAATGGTCCCCAGTTAAGGTGCCCTAACCCTGAAGAATTGTGGCAACCAAACAGTACAAACTCCTGAGAAGACAACAGGAAATTACTGCTACAATTAAGTAATTAGAAAGGGTGGGAGTATAACCACCCACAGTCCTATCAGTAGTGCTGTGGCTAGTACAAAGCCTGATGAAACATGGAGCATAACAGTAGATTATCGTAAATTAAATAAAGTAATACCACCTTTGTATTCAGCAGTCATAAATATCCAGTTATGTCACTATCACTTTGTTTAAGATCTTGTTGATCCTTTTTTTAGCAACCTCTTAGACAAGTCAAGTCAACATCATGGGAAGGCCAACAACAGACTTTTACAATCCTTCCCCAAAGCTATGTGCATAGCTCAACCATATGTCATGGCCTTGTGGCAAAGGATCTGGTTGCTTGAAAGACACCTGTGATTAACCCTATTTCATTGTATATGATATGTTAACCAGTAATTCTCTTTCAGAATTAAAAGCTTCAAAGACAATAGTATCTTGAAAGGCAGGGTGGGAAATCAGTTGGGATAAGCTGCGAGGCCCTGGCTGCTCTGTCAAACTCTTGGTTGTTGTTTGGTCTGGTAAGACAAAGACTATACGTACCTCTGCTGTAATTGATGAAGTACAATGTTTTCCCACACCACAGACTCCAAAACCATTAATGGCCTTCCTGGAATTGTTGGGAGTACTGGAGACCATTCACCCCTCATTTAGCTCAAAAATTAAACCATTGTATATGCTAATGAGGAAAGGTCATACCTCAGAATGAAGGACCCCCAGCAGGCTGCTTTTAAAGAAGCAAAGAGGGCAATAGCATAAGCTCAACCATTGAATCAGGGT
Source organism: Dasypus novemcinctus (assembly GCF_030445035.2). Lineage (NCBI taxonomy): Eukaryota > Metazoa > Chordata > Mammalia > Cingulata > Dasypodidae > Dasypus > Dasypus novemcinctus. The sequence goes on along the minus strand of NC_080686.1, from coordinate 63,155,643 downwards.
GGACCCTGATTTTACCCTTTGAATTGAATGTGGCCAGCACTGATGTTGACTTTGGGTAGAGTTTGTGGTAAAGGTAGCATTCCAAACAAGTACCCCTTGGGTTTTGGTCACAATTGTAGAAAGATTGGATTTTAAAAAGCAACTATGTGCAGCATACCATGCCCTATTGCAAGTGAGGGCTTTGATGTGGGCTATGGGTGGGAGGCTCTTTGTCTCTTCAGAGATAACCTAAACTATCTGTGACTTGTGGGTGTGGGATGATAAAAGGCTGCAGTCCTGCCCTTAGTGACCATGGCAAGGACTCCAGTCCCAGGAAACAGTTTAACAATGCAAGGTCTATAAACTTTAAGTATTCAGGGGAAATGCAAACCGAATATGCTAAAAGCTTATCTAGAATGCCTGAGGTCCATGCTAAAAGCTTACCTAAGATGTGGAAGATATATATGCTAATTCAAGCCTATTGAGAACTGAAACAAAAGGACCATTTGGCCTTTCCTCTCTGTATAAAAGGGATTAAAAAATCTTGTTAGGGCCTGGGGATTGAAACAGAAAGCTCCGGAGTCCAGCCAGCTGTCAATAAACATTTTTCCTTCTCAAAATCATTCCTGAGTCCTGGCCTCTCTCTACGCAAATAATTGAACCTGTCTCAAATTCTACAACAGCTTAACCCAAAAGTACCTAGTCACTCGGAAGACTGCTGTCCTACCCAGGGGTGGATTGTGAATATTGGGAACAAGCCTCACTCTGGTAGTACACAATTAAGTATCTTAACAGTGGAAAGCTTACCTGCTACAGTGCAGTGTCTTCAATTCTAGCCCATTAAGCACTGAAATGCATGAGATCCTAGGCCCCATGTGTTACATGGAAGATTCTTCAACCCAAGTCACAACCCCCAAGGTGACCATTGAAGTGCCCATTAAAGAAGGCATAGACAGTTCTAGAGAATTCATGGTACATGGATGGTTCAGCTAGTGAATAGCCTCCTGTGTCAATGACTGTGGCTGTGCAGTCTAGTACTAACATTATTTGGTAAGAAACAGGCACCATGCAAAGCAGTCAGTGGGCTGAACTAAAAACCATAGGGATGATTCTAGTATGTGAACCTGGGAACACATTAACAATCTGTACTGATGGGCAGTAAACAAAGGCCCTACTACCTGGATGGTACCTTGGAAACAGGAGCAATGGACTGTTGTGGGGGAAGGGATCATGGAAGGACACCTGGGATGCCTGTCAGCAGCTGACAGGTAATTGCCTATCATGTCCTTACCCACTCCTCTAACACCCTTCTCAGGAATGTTGAGGCAGATGCCCTCATAAAGGTCCGGAGCTGTACCACTGAGATACAAAAAGTGGCAGAGTGGCTCCACAGGAAAAGTGGACATCGTGGCTACCAGACCCTGTGGTGCCAAGGTCAGCATTCCAGCTGCCTGTCACTCACCAGCCAGCAGCTTGTGGATATCACCCATAAGTATCCCTTGTGTTCCCTCTGGTAACTCCAGCAATTACCTCCCTGGATGGGACATATTAGGCAAAGGCAAGTGGATTACATTGGCCCCCCCTGCTCTGAGAAGGGGCAGGGTATGCTTGCATTGTCGCAGACAGCGACATGAAATTTGTTGGCCTTCCTAGTAGGAAAAGCCAACCAATGGGCCAGTATTCACTGCTTAGAAAAAGTGAGTGCCCTATACCAGATTCCAGCCCAAATTGACAGTGACCAAGGAACTCCATTTACTGGTCACCTTAAGCAGTCTTGAGCTATGGGTCAGGATATTTTTTAGACTTTCCTCTGTTTACCCTATAACCCCACCTGAACAGACCTTATAGAAAGGATGAATTGCCTTTTAAAAAAATAAAAGGCGATAAGGAATTTTTACAATGGACTAAGGCCGTATCCAGTCTTTTTTTTTTTTTTTTTTAAGATTTTTATTTTTTGTTTATTTCTCTCCTTCCCCCCCAGTTGTCTGCTCTCTGTTTTCATTCGCTGTGTGTTCTTCTGTGTCCGCTTGTATCCTTATCAGCAGCACCGGGAATCTTTCTTTTTGTTGCGTCATCTTGTGTCAGCTCTCCGTGTGTGCGGCGCCATTCTTGGGCAGGCTGCACTTTCTTTAATGCTGGGCGGCTCTCCTTACGGGGCGCACGCCTTGCACATGGGGCTCCCCTTTGTGGTAGGGCACTCCTTGCATGCATCAGCACTGCACATGGGCCAGCTCCACATGGGTCAAGGAGGCCGGGGGTTTGAACCACGTACCTCCCATATCGTAGGCAGACACCCTATCCATTGGGCCAAGTCTGCTTCCCTGTATCCAGTCTTAACCCATTTAAATTCAGCACAGCAGGCTGCATCCCCTGCTCCAGTTGGAATGCAAACAGCAGGACCAACGCAGGTGTTCAAAATACAAGTTAAAGGGCCAGCTGCCCTATAGCCCAAAAAGGGAAGTGATAATAATCCTTTGTTGCCTATGCCTCAAACTGTAAAAGCTAGGGAAAATGAGGTCCTTTCACCATGGTACTGGCCTAAGCAGCCTTGCTGGTTGGGAATCTTAAGCACATGGATATAGGAGTCACCCAAAGCTTTGTTATAAGACCACATTTTATACAAAAAATGCTAGTAAAAATCTTTATTAGTAATCTAGGGTCTCCTTTTCTTGCTGGGGCCCTATACGTGTCTATGTGGACTCTCCTTATGCCTAAACTAGTCTTTGATGTTACTGTAGAAAACTCAAAAAATTTAGAAAGGAAAATGTATAGTATCGGAAGCTTCCTCATAAAACTCCCAATGTTGGGTTTGCACAGACCTACCATCCTTGGGTGCTGCTGTCCTTCCTTAAACTGTGACTCTTGCAGATTGAACAGCATAGAACACTTTGCTGGCATGGCAGAGTATAATGCATCAACGAGTTTGAAATGAGACCTTTCCCTTTAAGACAACTCCACCTGCCGTCTTATAATGAGACTCATAATTGTATTTTTCCCTTGTAAGGGAACAAGTGAAGGTCTTTATTAGGATGTGTATATAATGTGGTTTAGGATAATTAATGGCTGAATCTGTCCCCCTACATCACATTGCCCCTGACTGCCCAGAATGACAAAAGGGTAAAAAGGCAAAAAGTTTAACAACTTCTGTTACTCCAAAAGACAATATAGTTATAGATGTTAGATAATACAAGCATGCTTTCTTAATTGTAGGACTATGTATAAAACAAAAAATTTCCCATTTAAGAATACATGTCAGTATTATTATTGACATTCACAATGTAGTGCTACCATCACCACCATCCATTACCAAGACTTTTTCATGATCTCAAACAGAAACTCTATACATATTATGAGAGAGCACCCCATTTCCCTCCATTCCCCTGGCTCTCTAATCTACCCTCTGTGTTAATTTGCTTATTTTAGATATTTTACATATGTGGAATCATACAGTATTTGTCTTTTTGTGTCTCTCTCATTTCATTCAACATAATGCTTAAAGGTTCATCCATGTGTGGCATGTATCAGAACCTCATTTTTTGATGGCTGAATAATATTCCATTGTGTGGAATATTACCATATTTTGTTTATTCAGCTGTTGATGGACACTTGTATTGTTTCCACCTTTAGGCTATTGTGAATATTGATCCTATGAACAATAGTGTACAAGTATTTGTTCCAGTCACTGTTCTCAGTTCATTTGCTCAATTCTTCTTCTTTTTTTTTTTTTTTTAAATAAGGCACCAGAGTTTGAACCTGGCACCTCATATGTGGGAAGCAGGCACTCAACCAACTGAGCTATACCTACTCCCAGCTGAATTCATTTATTAGCTCTCATATTTTTCTTGTAGATTTTTCAAGCTTTTTTATATATGTCATCCTGCCATCTGTATTTAGGGATAGTTTTACTATTTCCTTTCCTCTTTGGATACTCTTCTTTCTTTTTCTTGCCTTATTGCCCTGGCAGGACTTCCAGTGCAATGTTGAATAGCAGTGGTGAGAGTAGGCATCCTTTTAGGGGAAAAGCTTTCAGTCTTTCACCATTAAGTATAATTGTTAGGTGTGGGTTTTTTATAAATGCCCTTTATCATGTCAAGGAAGTTTACCTCTATTCCTTTTTTTAAAAATGGTTTTATTATAAAGGGTGTTGTATTTTGGCAAATGCCTTTTCTTCATCAATTGAGCTGATCATGTGGGGGTTTTTACCCTTCATTCTATTAATGGTGTGTTACATTGGTTTTCTTAGGTTGAACTATCCTTGCATTCCTGAGATAATTCCATTTGGTTATAGTGTATAATCCTTTAACATCCTGTTGGATTCAATTTGCTGGTATTTTGTTGAGGATTTTTGCATCTATATTCATAAGAGAAATTGGTCTCATTTTCTTTTCTTGTGATGTCTTTATCTGGATTTGGCTTCAGGTTAATGCTGCCCTCATAGAATGAGGGAAGTGTTCTTTCATCTTCTTTGAAGAGTTTAAGGATTGGTGTTAACATTTTTAAATATTTGCTGTCATTCACCTGTAAAGCCATATGATTCTGGACTTTTATTTGTTGGGAGGTTTCTTTTGTTTTTGTTTTTTGTTTTTAAATTATTGTTACAGGTCTTTTTCTTCTTTAGTCAGTTTTTCTAATTCGTATGATTGAAATGATTGCTAGTTCGTCTAGATTACCTCATTTACTGGTGTACAACTTGTCCATCCAGTATTTTTCTTAAAGCCTATCAATTTTATTGATGCATAATAATAAAGAATACAGTTCATCCAAATTTACAATCAGTGGAATTTGATATAATCACCTAGTCATGCATTCATCACCTCAAGCATCATTAGAGCATTTTCATTATTTCAGTGATAATGTTAATAAACAAAATCAAGGTAAAAAGAAAATTTTATACCACTCATGCTGTCTTTGTTTCCCTGTTGTATATAGCTGCTATATCTGGCTATTCTTGCACAATTACTTATTTATTAACCAGCTTTATTGAGATATTTTCATATACCATACGATCTATCCAAAGTGTATTATCAGTAACTGTTAGGATAATCAGAATCATGTGCATTCATCACTGCAAAAGACTTGAGAACAGTTTCATTAACCCAAAGAAAAACTCCACACCCCTTAGCAGTCCTTCTTCAGGCTACATAACCACTAATCTAACTTCATTTTTATAAATTGATTTATATTTACATTTTATGTAAATGGAATCATACAATATATAGAACTTTGTGTCTGGTTTCTTTCAATTAACATAACTTCTTTTTTGGTCTGATATTAACATCTTACAGCGTTAACATATGTTTGTTCAATTTCAAGGATAAACAGTCTTATATATGCAAATTTACCCATATTCATATTTCACATGTGGTTTTACTGTGCTGTAGAGTTCCATGTTACATTTTTTGTCTTTCCTTTTAGTAATATACACGACCTTAGACTTTCTCTAAACCCTTTCATACCCACACAATAGCACTGTTAGTTACATTATGTTGGGCTTTGACCTTTTCTATTCATTTCCATAAATTAACACACATACTTTTTACTAGTTCTGCCCAGGTTAACCCTCAGCTTTCCATTCTCTAACCTCATTCTATTTTTTAGTGACCCATATTCAAGTTATTAACTCCATGAGATTACAAAATATATTTAGTTCATAGTGCAGTCATAACAGTATTTGTCCTTTTGTGTCTGATTTGCCTGATTCCACATAATGTTCTCCACGTTCTTCCATCTTGTCATATGCTTTATGACTTCATTTTTTCTTACAACTGCATAATATTCCATTGTGTGTATATACCACATTTGTTTATCCGTTCATTGGTTGATGGATGCCTGGGTTGTTTCCTTCATTTGGCCAATCATAAATAATGCTGTTATGGACAGTGGTGTGCAGAAGTCCGTTTGTGTCACTGCTCTCGGTTAGTTCCTCTGGGTATATACCTAGTAGTGGTGTTGCCACATCACATGAGTCTATATTTAACTTCCTCAGGAACTGCCAGAGAGTCCTCCACGTGGTTGTACCATTCTACATTCCCACCATCAGTGAGTAAGTGTTCTTATTTCTTCACATTCATTCCTGCACTTGTAGTTCTGTCTTCTTAGTAGTGGCCATTCTGATAGGTGTGAAATGATAATTTCATTGTAGTTTTGATTTGGATTTCCCTAATCACTAGTGGCATTGAGCAGTTTTTTCATGTGTTTTTGCACCATTTATATTTCTTCTTTGGACAGACGTCTGTTAAATTCTTTTGCCCATTTTTTAATCAGGTCGGTTGTCTTTTTATTGTTAAGATGTTGCATCCCCGTATATATCATAGATATTAAACCCTTATTGGATATGTGGTTTCCAAATATTTTTTCCCATTGAGTTGGCTGCCCTTTTACCCTTTGGGCAAAGTTCTTTGAGGTACAAAAGTGTTTAATGCTGAGAAGGTCCCATTTATTTTTTGTCGTTGCTCGTGCTTTGGGTATAAGGCCCAAGAAAGCACCACCCACCACAAGGTCTTTAAGATATTTCCCTCAATTTTCTTCCAGTAGTTTTATTGTCCAGGCTTTTATATCTAGGTCTTTAATCCATTTTTAGTTGATTCTTATATATGAAGTGAGATATGGGTTCTCTTTTATTCTTTTAGTTATGGATATCCTGTTCTCCCAGCACCATTTGTGGAAGAAACTTTTTTCTTATTAACATGGTTTTGGAAAGTTAGTAAAAAACCAGTTGACCATAGAGGTGAGTGTTTATTTCTGGATTTCCAATTCTATTCCACTGACCAATGTATCTATCTTTATGCCATTACATGCTGTTCTACTATGTAGCTTTGTATTATGTTTCAGGGTCAGGCAGTGAAAGTTCTCCTACATTGCTCTTCTTATTAGAATGCTTTAGGCTATTTGGATGTACTTTACCTTCCAAATGAATTTGGTAATTGCCTTTTCTATTTCTGTAAAGTAGGCTGTTGGAATTTTAAAAATTCATCCCCTTTCCCCCCTCCATTTGCACTCACTCTCGGCTCTCTCTGCTTGTTGTGTACTCATCTTTTTTTTTTAAGAAGGCACCAAAGTTGGGACCTCCCATGTGGGAGGGACACGCTTAATCACTTGAGCCATCTCCGCTCCCTGCTTGTTGTGTCTCTTATTGTGTTTTCTTGTTGTGTCTCTTTGTTGCATCAGCTTGCCGTCTTGCTCATCTTCTTTAGGAGGCACCAAGAACCTAACCTGGGACCTCCCATGTGGTGGGTGGGTGCCCAGCTGCTTGAGGCACATGGACTTCTTGCTGTTGGAATTTTGATTGATAATGCATTGAATCTATAAATCAGTTTGGGTAGGATTGATGTCTTCATGATATTTAGTTCTTCGAATCCATGAACACAATTCCTTTTGATTTGTTTAGATCTTCACTGATTTCTTTTAGCATTGTTTTGTTGTTTTCTACATGTAGGTCATCCTCTTTTCTTCAGGTAACTTGAGTCCTACATATTTGAGTCTTTTTGTTGCTATTGTAAATTGAAAATTTTCCCTGATTTCCCCCTCAGATTGCTCAATACTAATTTACAGAAACATTACTGGTTTTTGTGTATTGATCTTGTTTCCTGCCACTTTGCTGAACTTGTTTAATAGCTCAAGTAGCTTTGTGGTAGACATTTCAGAATTTTCTAAATATAGTATCATGTCATCCACAAATACAGTTTTACTACTTTTCCTATTTGGATGACTTTTTTTCCCTTGTCTAATTGCTCTAGCTAGATCTTCTAGCACAATGGTGAATAACAGTGGTGACAGTGGACATCCTTGTCTTGTTCCCAATCTTAGAGGATAAGCTTTCAATCTTTCCCCATTGAGGCGGTGGACTTGGCCCAGTGTTTAGGGCGTCCGTCTACCACATGGAAGGTCCACGGTTCAAAGCCCGGGCCTCCTTGACCTGTGTGGAGCTGGCCCATGCGCAGTGCTGATGGTGCGCAAGGAGTGCCATGCCACGTGTGTCCCCCGTGTAGGGGAGCCCCACGTGCAAGGAGTGCGCCCCTTAAGGAGAGCTGCCCAGCGCAAAAGAAAGTGCAGCCTGCCCAGGAATGATGCCGCTCACACGGAGAGCTGACACAACAAGATGACGCAACAAAAAGAAACACAGATTCCCGTGCCCCTGACAGCAACAGAAGCAGACAAAGACGACGACGCAGCAGATAGACACAGAGAACAGACAACTGGGGTGGGGGTGGGGGTGGGGGTGGGGGTGGGGGGGGGAGGGAGAGGAGAAATAAATAAATAAATCTTTAAAAAAAAATCTTTCCTCATTCAGTATGATGTTCAGTGTAGGTTTTTCATATATGCCTTTTACATATTGAGGCATTTTCCTTCTATTCATATCTTTCGAAGCGTTTTTATCAAGTAAGGATACTGGATTTTGTCAGGTGCCTCTTATGTTTCAAACGAGATGATAATGTAGTTTTTCCTTCAATTTGTTAACAGTATATAATGTTAAATTATTTCTTACATTAAACCAGTCTTGTATACCAGGAATAAATCCCTCTTGGTCATGATGTGTCTTTTGATATGCTGTTGGATTCTCTTTGCAAGTATTTCTTTGAGAGTTTTTGCATCTATATTCATTAGAGAGATTGGTCTGTAATTTTTTTTCTTGCAGTGTCTTTGGTATTAGAGTGATGTTGGCTTCATAAAATGTTTTGGATAATTTTCCCTCCACTTCAATTTTTTGGAAGAGTTTAAACAGGATTGTTGTTAATCCTTCTTGAAATCCTTGATAAATTCACCTGTGAAGCCATGCAGCCCTGGACTTTTCTTCACTGAGAGATTTTTGATGATTGATTAAATCTCTTTAAGTGTGATTGATTTAAATTCTTGTATTTCTTGTAGTTTCAGTGTAGGTTGTTTGTTCATCTCTAGGAATTTGTCCATTTCATCTAGGTTGTCTATTTGTTGGCATAAGTTTCACCTAATTTCCTCTTGTGATCCTTTATTTCTGTGCAGTCAGAACTTCCCCCCTTTCTTTCCTGATTTTATTTATTTGCATCCTCTCTCTTTTTTTCTTTGTTAATCTACCGAGGAGTTTGTCGATTTTTTTATCTTCTCAAAGAACCAGCTTTTAGTTTTGTTAATTTTTGCTATTGTTTTTTGTTCTCAGTTTCATTTATTTCTGCTCTAATCTTTATTATTTCTTTCCTTCAGTTTGCTTTGGGAGTGGTTTACTGTTCTTTTTCTGGTTTTCCAGTTCTTCAGTTAGATCTTTGATTTTCGCTCTCTCTGCTTTTTAAATATAGGTTCTTAGGGCTATAAATTTCCCGCTCAGGACTGCCTTTGCTGAATCCTGTAAGTTTTGGTAAGTTGTGTTCTCATTTTCATTCATCTCAATATATTTAGTCATTACACTTACGGTTTCTTTTTTGACCCACTGATTATTTAGGAGTGTGTTGTTCAGCCTCCACACATTTATGGATTTACCTCTTTCCTGTCTGTCATTGATTTCCAGTTATACTCTATTATGATCTGAGAACATGCTTTGTATAATTTCTATCTTTTTATATTTATTGAGATTTTCATTGTGACCTAACATGTGGTCTATCCTGGAGAAAGATCCATGAGCACTTGAGAAGAATGTGTAACTCACTGAGTTTGGATGCAATGTTCTGAATATGTCTGTTATGTCTAATCTGTTTAGTGTAGTGTTCAAATTCTGTGTTTCCTTGTTGATCATCTCTCTAGTTGTTATATCTAATAATGTGAGAGGTGTGTTGAAGTCTCTAACTTTTATTGTAAAGATGTCTATTTCTCCCAGAGTTGGCCAGAGATTGCCTCATGTATTTTGGGGCACCCTGGTTAGGTGCATAGTTATTTATGAGTGCTATTTCTTCCTGATGGATTGTCTCTTTTTTTAAAATATAATGGCCTTCTGTATCTCTTATAACTTTTTTATGCGTTTAACGTCAGTTTTCTCTAATATTAGTTTAGCTTTTCCTTGCTCTTTTTTTGGTTACTGTTTATGTGGAGTATCTTTTTCCTTTCACTTTCAGTCCATTTGTTTCCCTGGGTCTAAGGTGAGTCTCTTGAAGGCAACATATGGGTGGCTCATTTTTAAAAAATCCATTGTCAGCCTATATCTTGATTGGGGAATTGAATCCATTCACATTCGATAATATTACTATAAATGCATTATTTACTTCCACCATTTTATTGTTTGGTTTTCATATGCCATATCTTATTTTAATCTGTATTTTCACTCTTTTGATTATCCTTTTTCTGCTGTTTTTTATTCTTTACTGTCCCTCAAGCCTCTTCTTCTTCTTTCCTGTTCTCAGGCTTCCTTTAGTAATTGCTGCAAAGGTGATTTTTATTTTTTTAATGGACTCTCTTAATTTCTTTTTTTCTGTGAATAATTTAAACTCAGACTTTCAGATTTGAATGACAGTTTTGCTGGATAAAGAATTCTCAGCTGACAGTTTTTCTTTCAGTATTCTAATTGTGTCATCGCACTGTCTTCTTGCCTCTACAGTTTCTGATGAGAAATCTGTAGTAAGTCTTCCTAGGCATCCCTTGTATGTGATGGTTTGTGTCTCCGTTGCTGATCTCAGAATTTTCTCTTCATCCTTGTTTGACACTATGAGTAGTGTGTGTCTTGGAGTAGATCCAGTCACATTTATTCTGATTTACTCTATTTCAAGTATATTGTGCTTCTTGGACATGATTTCTTTCATGAGAGTTGGGAAGTTTTCAGCTGTTATTTCTGCTCTTTTTTGCTCCTTTTACCTTTTCTTCTCCAACTCCCATGTGTGTTGTTGCTCTTTATGTTATCATTCAGCTCTTTGAGCCCCTGCTCAATCTTTTCTCTCTCTATTCTTTTCTCTCTCCAATTTCAGCTGTTCTGTCTTCAGTATCACTTATTTTTTCTTCTATTATTTGAGTCTGCTGTTGCATGCTCTAATGTGTTTTTCATCTCACCTATAGATTTTTTCATTCCCATGTTACTTTTAAGGTTTTCAGATTCTTCTTTGTGCTTTCTTAGCATCTTCTTGGTGTAGTTTATCTCTTTAGCCATGTTGTGTTTCAACTCATTAATTTGGTTTTGGAAATTTGTGTGTATCCTGATGACTTGTCTCAATCCTGTATCTCTTTTGGAACTTTGATATATTCCTTTTATTGTTTCCTTATCTTCCATTTTCTTAATAATGGCTCGTTAAGTTTTGCTAATATTAGGCATCTGATTATAATGGTGAATTTACTTTCTTAGGGATTTAGTGGTAAGAGGCTGGGTATTATTGCTGTTCTTTGATTCTTGGTTCAGCCTTCTGGGTCTTTAGGATTGTCCTGTTAGTTGCTCAAAAGTGGTCTTTGGACCCAATAATGGAGTTGACCCTCATCCTAGGGCGTTTGTGTAGGAGGCTGTAAAGGCCAGAAAAAGCCTCTCATTTACTTTTAATTTCCTGCTGTGCACTTACTTGGTCTGCCAGCACATGGCACTCTTTGGCTGCCCTCTCAGTTCAGTGCAGGGTGGAAGTGTGTTTACTGCATCAGGGACTATATCAGTGTGGTAGAGAATCTTGGCCTGGAGGCTAAGAGCCTTGTAATTCAAATTTTGTCAGAGATAGTTCTCCAGCCTTCACTCGTGCCTCCTTCCTTTTCCAGGGTAGGAAATAATTCTACTTCCCTCTGCATCTTCAACAACCAGTCCTGGTCAGTAGAGAGAGACAATATCACATCTCTTGTCCTGGGTCTCTTTAGTCTCTTGCTGGCTCCCAAGGCAAACAATGGCCTGGCCCACTCATCATAGATGGGCTTGTGTGTCACAGCAGGCCAAATTTGTGGGTCAATAGCTGAAGCAGCCTTAGACTGTGTCCCTTTATCTCTCCTTTCCTGGGGAGGTGTGTTCTCAACAATCAGTCCCAGTTAGTAAAGAGGGAGATTGGGAAATTTAGTTTCTTGCTGGCTCCCAAGGCAAACAGTGGGGTGGCCCCACCTGGCCTGTAAGCGTTCCTGGGACACAGCAGACCAAATTTGTGAGTCAAAAGCTGAGTCAGTCTTTGGCTGTATCCCTTTCTTTGCCATTTCCTGGGGTCTTGGATCCCTGGGGCTCCCTTTGTCTGTATATGCCAGCCCCAAGACCTGAGAATTCGAAAGTGTCTATAGTGAGGGGTAGGTTCCAGCAGCAGCAGTTGCCAGTTTTACTTCACAGTTTTACCATCACAATTCTTTTCTCTGTCCCTCTTTCTTTTGGGTGATTTCCAGCCTTCCTCTTGTGTCCTAAACCCTAGAAGATTTCTTCCCAAGCCATTGATGCCTATCCTCTAGCTATTTTTTTGGGAGTGAAGAGAGTCCCATGTCTTTCTAGTACACCGTCTTCATAGTATATTACTTTATAATACTGTGAATTTTTGTAAGGTCAGTAGAATTGCCCCAATTTCTATTTCTGATTTTAGTTACTTGCATGTTCTTCCTTGTTTCTTTGCCAGTCTTTCCAAAGGTTCATTAGTTTCATTTATATTTTCAAAGAACCAGCTTTTGGTTTCATTGATTCTCTGTTTTCTATTCTTTATTTCAATTATCTACACTCTAATCATTATTTCCTTCCTTCTGTTAACTTTATAATTATTTTGCTCTTATATAGTTTTCAAAATGCAAAGTTCATTGATTGTTTCTTCTCCCTGTTTAAATCTGTTGAACCACTCTACTGATTTTTTTTTTTCTTTTATCTGTGTTACTGTTCCTTTTCTTCCCAGCACCAAAATTTCTGTTTGGTTCCTTTCTAAAATTTTTCTTTATTGAATTTCTCCTTTCGATCATATATTATTTTCCTATTTTCCTTTAGTTCTTTGTCTCTGTTTTCCTTTAGCTCTTTGAAAGTATTTAGGAGAGATGACTTAATTTTTTTTGTTTTTGATTGTTTTTAGAGGGTACCAGTGTTTGAACCTAGCACCTCATACATGGGAAGCAGGCACCCAACCACTGAGCTACATTCACTCTACAGACTTAATGGTTTTGATTAGGAATTCCAATGCAGGGATAGTTTCTGTTGTTTGATTTTGTTCCTTTGAATGAATCATCTCTTTTTGTTTCTTGTGATTTTTTTTTGTTGTTGTTGAAGTCTGAACATGGAGTTTTTGATGTTTGTCTTACTTAGTTTGCTGGCAGCTGAAAAAATACAATACTATGGGTTGCTTAATAGGAATTTTTTGGCCTTTTAGCATTTCTTATAGGGCAAGTCTAGGGTGATGAACTCCCTCAGCTTTGGTTTATCTGGGAATGTCTTAATCTCTTCCTCAGTTTTGAAAGAGTCTTGTTAGATATGTACTTGTTGATGGTGGTTTTTGCTTTTAGCACTTTAAATATGTCATCCCACTGCCTCATTGTCTCCATGGTTTCTGATGAGAAATCAGCACATAATTTTATTGAGGTTCCCTTGAAAGTGACATGTTGCTTCTCTCTTGTGACTTTCAGGATTCTCTTTATCGTTGGCATTTCATCATAGGTTGATCATAACATGCTATGCTGTAGGTTTATTTAGGTAACCTTCTTGGAGTTCATTAAATATCTTGGAAGTATATATTCACGTCCATAAAAATTGGGACATTTTCATCCATTATTTCTTTATTTTCTCTGCTTTCTTTCTCCCACAATGCATATAGTGTACACTTGATGGTATCCCACAGATTCCTCAGACTCTGCTTACTATTCTTTAGTCTTTTTTCTTTTGCTCCTCAGATTAACAAATTTGAATTTTCTTCAAGTTTACTGATTATTCTGCCAGCTCAAATCTGTTGTTGAGCCCTTCTGGAAATTATTTCTCTGTGGTCTTTAACTCTGATTGGTCCCTTTCATAATTTACTCTCTATTGATATTCTTTGTGTTCTTTTGTTTTCCTAATGTCCTTTAGTTCCTTGTTCATGTTTTCCTTTAGCTTTCTGAGCATTCTTAGGAACATTTTAAAAATAAATTCTTTGTCTGTTATCTCCCAGGTCGTCTGGCCCTCGTTGATTGTTTCTAATGTTTTATACTATTTCTTTGCTTGGGCCATTGCTTCCTGTTTCTTTGTATATTTTGTAATCTTTTCTTGAAGCCTGGGTATCTTGATATTTTACTGTGTTTATTGCTGGAATTTAGGCTCTGAGGCATCTGTTCCTTAAGGCTGGCATTCAGCTAATACTAAGATAGAAGTTTCCTTGAATGCCAAGAGCTAACCAAAAAGAAAAGGAAAGAACACACCTCTCCTAGTCTTTGCAGATTCGTCTGTGGGAATGTTCTCTTTCAGAACTTAACTATACAATGACTTTAGGGCAGGGGTCCTTATCCTTTTTTTGTTCCACGGACCCCTTTGCCTGTTAGGTGAAAACCATACTACGTCCTCACTGTATTGTGTATTATTTAATAGATATATCACACCCACACCAATATGTCCCCACAAGAATGTTGAATTTAAATTCCAGTTCACAGACCTCTTTTTAAGAATCCCTGCCTTCGAGAATAGCCTGAGCAGAAAGCACATAGAGTCCTCCCTGGTCCTTTCTGCATGTGCATTTTGTTCTGGGCTGCATTCATGGTCTGTGTTATTTCCCTCTTTATATGGATATGAATGTCCCCTCTCCCTTAGGATACAGTGCTTTCTTATAGTCCTGAGCACTGCACTGTTTGTTCCATAGCTGGCACTCCTTTGTCCCAGGGAGCTGCCATTTGACTGCTCTACAGCATTCTGTAGGAGAGCTCTATATGAACTGCCTCTGCATGCAGTGCAGGTTCTGGGACAAGTGTTCTGTTCAGTCCTTCAGTCTTTCACCAGGCAGATTGGCAGAGACATACTTGCTCTCTGCTCTCTGTTTATGCATGAGGGTTACTCTGCTCATTCCATAATCAGGACCTGACCCACACTGGGAGCTTGGGCCAAGCTTCCCTCCAAGCTGATAAGGGAAAGGGGGAGCCTCTGCCAGGTAAGCTTCTGTGGAGGATTGGAGACCTTGAGAGTCTCACTACACCGTCTTGATTGGGTGGGCTTGCCTTGCAACTTTGATATAATAGAATTGAATTCTCTTTTATCTTCTAAAAGTTTAAAGGTTTTGTGCTAAAAATAAAAGGTGGCATGAACTGTATGTTCAGACAGCTCTTTATACTTTGCCAAGCATTTACAAACACACTTTTCTCATTTGATCCTCATGCCTAATGCCTTTTGAGAAGGGAGGGTTTGTTTTTAAAGGGTCCTATTTTACAGAACTCTATAGAGGAAACAAAAGTTTACAGATTTGTCCAAAGTTACACTGCCATCAAACCTGAGAGTCTTCAGCCTCTAAGTCCATTGTTGGTTACTGTGGCAGTTTGGTATTATTCATGAATTCCAAAAAAGATATTTGATTATGTTTGTAAACTGGTTTGTTTCTCTGGGCATGATAGCCTTTGATTATATTAGATTCACCTGAGATGTCTTTGTTTCAATTAAGATTAGGACTTTGATTTGACCACATCATTAAGGTGTACAGGGTTGAATCCCCACCCCCTTGGGGGGGCGATAAAACAGATTCTTACATGGAAGTAGATACACAGAGAATCAGATACATGAGAAGATAGAGAAGGCTTAATCTTTAGACATGGCAGAGGCCCCAGGAAGAGAAATGAGCCGGATAGTCTACAGCCAGCCTTCTGAAGAGAACAGCTAAGCCTAGAAAGAAATGAGCCCTGGAAAGAGAGAGGCAAGCCTTATGCCAGTCTACAACTGAGATCAGAACAAGCTGGAACCATAGAACCTTAAGAGGAAGAAGGAAGGCTCAACCCTTGTGGACATCACCCACCATCTTACTTCAACACTTGGCCAATGACTTTGGATGAGAAAGTACCTCTTTTGATATCTTGAGTTGTACTAGGGCCTTGTGACTATATGTTTCTACCCCAAGTAAGTACCCTTTATAAAAGCCAGCAGACTTGTGGTACTTTGTATCAGCAACCGTTTGGCTGACTAATACACTTACATACTTTCCTTGAATGAGTTTAAGGGAAGTTTATCCATGCCCACACATGACAGCTATATATGTACTTGGACCTGTGTATACATATACATACATGCATTAGTATTACACTAGTATTAAGACCTATCTTGGGAAACGGACTTGGCCCAGTGGTTAGGGCGTCCGTCTACCACATGGGAGGTCCGCGGTTCAAACCCCGGACCTCCTTGACCCGTGTGGAGCTGGCCCATGCGCAGCGCTGATGCGCGCAAGGAGTGCCATGCCACGCAGGGATGTCCCCCGCGTAGGGGAGCCCCACGCGCAAGGAGTGCACCCCGTAAGGAGAGCCGCCCAGCGCGAAAGAAAGTGCAGCCTGCCCAGGAAGGGCACCGCCCACACTTCCCGTGCCACTGACAACAACAGAAGCGGACAAAGAAACAAGGTGCAGCAAATAGACACAGAGAACAGACAACGGGGGGGGGGGGGGGGGGGTGGCGGGATTAAATAAATAAATCTTTAAAAAAAAAAAAAAGAACTATCTTAAGGAAGTATGTAATCTCTACTTAGAATTTTACCTATTTGTGGAGAACTGTATACTTAAACAGGTTCTATCATTGCTGAAGACTGAATTTTTTTAGTTGTCTCTTAATAAATTATTTCAAAATAAATTTCTGGGTCTGAAGAATATAGCTACCTTATTCTAATTCTCCCACATATATCCTTTCCCTGAAAACTCTAAGATCAAAAATAAGCACAAATAAACCCACACTTTGAGCATTAGGAAACAGAATAGTACGACTTTGAAATTACCTGTCAAGTAGAGAAATAAACCAAATTCTAACAGTGCTTTTACTGCCTGCTGCCACAACTTGTTGACGGAGAGGGGAGGACTGAAGCATGACCAAAAGCGGGCAGTAACTGTAAAGTATAGACCCATGAAGGACAGGAACTACATGTGCTGAGATCCACATTTATACAGCTTTTCCCCTGAGGAAGAATTCATGCTGCATAGAGTACTAGAATTTAAGTAGGAAGCCAGAGTCTCTTTGGCTCAAGGTTCAGGATGAAGTGTTTAGAACTGTCAGAGTGGATGGAAATTTTTGCATAAACCCTGGAAAGGAGGGATTTATAGTAGAATAGCCCTAAAATCTGTGAATAAAGCCCTATCAAATAACCTTAATGTCCCCAGAGCTATGCATGGGAAAGTCCAAGGAGTTTACTGAAAAACAACATCTAGAGGCTGTAAAAGCTAGAGAGTGATTTTTTAAATGAAATTTTATTGAATTATGTCATACATGAAAATACATGAACAATAAGTATATATTAAAATTTGTGAATTTACAAAACAAACATGCATATCATCATACAAGGCTCCCGTACATCTCTCCACCATCACCACTTTGCATTATTATGAAACATTTGTTACAGACTATAAAAGAGCATCATCAAAATGTTACTACTAGGGTGGTGCACTTGGCCCAGTGGTTAGGGTGTCAGTCTACCACATGGGAGGTCCGCAGTACAAACCCTGGGCCTCCTTGACCCATGTGGAGCTGGCCCATGTGCAGCGCTGATGTGCACAAGGAGTGCCCTGCCACACAGGGGTGTCCCCCGTGTAGGGGAGCCCCACATGCAAGGAGTGCGCCCCGTAAGGAGAGCCGCCCAGCACAAAAGAAAATGCAGCCTGCCTGGGAATGGTGCCGCACACATGGAGAGCTGACACAACAAGATGATGCAACCAAAAGAAACACAGATTCCCGTGCCACTGACAATAACAGAAGTGCACAAAGAAGACACAGAGAACAGACAACCAGGGTCGGGGGGCGGGGAGGGGAGAGAAATAAATAAATAAATCTTAAAAAAAATGTTACTACTAACTATAGCCCATATCTTACACTGGTGTGTTTTTCCCCCAGCCCACCTAATTATTAACACCCTAGTATTAAATATTTGTTGTCTTCCATGAGAAAATATTCTCATATTTGTCCTTTTAACGACAGTCCGTCATCCATTACTGAATTCACTGTGTTTTATAATCCCATGAGTTGTACAATCCATTCAAAGTATATACTTGATGGCTCTCGTTTTCATCAGTTGTGCTGTCATCACCGTATTCAATTCTAGAATGTCTTCATTACTCCGAAGGAAAAATCCCATGCCACCTTTTATTTTTAGGACAAAACCTTTAAACTTTTAGAAGGGGCTGAAAAGTGATAAAGAGGGCTGATTTACAGGCTACAGGTTACCATTATAGGTTATAAATGCCCAGGTTTTAATTGCGTGTTGATCCAAGTGAGGGAGAAAGCAGAAAGCAGCTAGAGTCCAGATCCAGAGGCAAGAGAGCATACAAGAGCAAGAGAGCTTGTTCAGGCCTTGCACCTGGTTTTTGAACTGTTAATTATCCCACCCTTTTGCTAATGGCAGGGGAGGAGTTACAGCTGTTTACTGTTTTGATTGCTTATTTCCCCCATCAGTCTCCCAGGAGGGCTCAATGATAAAATCCTTAGGGAATATCCGGGACCTCTCCTGGCTTCCAGAGGAAGTGTTTTTCTGAGTGGCAGAATCTGGGGGAGAGTCTTCCAGCAGCCATCTTGGGGTTGCTGCTGTCCACGTGGTCTTCTTGCCAGGTTCGATATCTGTCTATTAATTCCCTATCTTACTACCCTGCTTCATTTATTTATTTATTTTTTTTTAAAAGATTTATTTATTTATTTAATTTCCCCCCCTCCCCTGGTTGTCTGTTCTTGGTGTCTGTTTGCTGTGTCTTGTTTCTTTGTACGCTTCTGTTGTCGTCAGCGGCACGGGAAGTGTGGGCGGCGCCATTCCTGGGCAGGCTGCACTTTCTTTTCACGCTGGGCGGCTTTCCTCACGGGCGCACTCCTTGCGCGTGGGGCTCCCCCACGCGGGGGACACCCTTGCGTGGCAGGGCACTCCTTGCGCGCATCAGCACTGCGCATGGCCAGCTCCACACGGGTCAAGGAGGCCCGGGGTTTGAACCGCGGACCTCCCATATGGTAGACGGACGCCCTAACCACTGGGCCAAAGTCCGTTTCCCCCCTGCTTCATTTAAACTCGCCTATTGTCCCTAGTTATTGAAATAATATTTTTTTGTGCAAAATATTACAATATTAGTGTTAACTATCATCCATAAGTTACATTAAATTTTTCCATGTATCACAAAATTCTTAGTACTTGGTAAAAGAGCAGTCTTATGTTTATACTATTAACCACAGTCTTCATCCATCACCGAGAGCAGTATTTTATACATTCCCTAGGTTATTCTCTAGTTTCCTTTCAATTGACATTTATGGACAGTGATTTTTGCCATAACCCTTTGAAGGGGAGACACAGTTTATTTAATTCCTACCAAATTAGAGGAGATTGGAAAATATTTGTGGTTTTTACAGATCCATTTTAAAAAGAGCATAAAACCAAGCCTCCAGAAGTTTACGTGATTTAACTTCTAGCTATCTTGCTATATTATCCACAATGTCCAGTTTACAGTAAGCATTTACTAAACATGGGAAGAAACAGGAAACTGTGAATCAACATGAAGACCAAAAGAGAAACCCAACAAATTAATAGACCCCACAGTGCCCCAGTTGGAATTAGCAGACAAGTAATTGTTTTTCAAGGACTTAAAGGGAAGCATGATCATAAGTACTGAACAAATGGCTTATCTCAGTGGGGAAATGGAAACTATAAAAAAGAATGGACCTTCTAGAGCTAAAGAGTACAATATCTAATTGAAATATTCACTGGGTGGGTTTAGCAGATTAGAGTAGGCAGAAATAAAGAGTTGGTGAACTTCAAGATAGATTAATAGAAATTTGCCAATCTTAAAAATCGAGAGAAGTGATCAAAGGGGAAAAAAAAGAACAGAGCTTCAGTGACCTATGGGACACTATTAAAGTATCTAACATATGTATATTTGGAGTCTAAGGATAGAAGAGTGAAAGTAGGGAAGAAAAAGTATTTGAGGAAGTAATTGCCAAAACACACTCAAATTTGATTAAAAAAAAAAAATCACATGTGGAATCTGAGCCTCCTCTTGACATAGAGGTGCAATGGACACAACCAATCCAAGGTCCACAGAGAAAAGGTGGCACTGGAGTGGGAAAAGTGGACATGGTGGCTGATGGGTATGGGGAATGGCAGGAAGAGATGAGATGTGGAGGCGCCTTTGGGACTTGGAGTTGCCCTGGATGGTGCTTCAGGGGCAATCGCCGGACATTGTAAATCCTCCCAGGGCCCACTGGATGGAATGGGGGAGAGTACGGGCCATGATGTGGACCATTGACCGTGAGGTGCAGAGATGCCCAGAGATGTACTTAACCAAATGCAATGGATGTGTCATGATGATGGGAGTGAATGTTGCTGGGGGTGGGGAGTGGTGGGGTGGGGGTGGTGGGGTTGAATGGGACCTCATATTTTTTTTTAATGTAATATTTTTACAAAATCAATTAAAAAAAAATCGATTTCAAATCTAAGAACCTTAGTGAACCTTAGGCAGGATAAATAAAAGAAACATCACATCTATTCACAAATTAATAAAACCGCTAAATGCCTCCAAAGTTAAAAAGATATATTATACATACGGATATTAAAATATCAATAAGGGATGACTTCTCATTAGTATAGATGGAGGCTAGAAGACAATAGAATAACCTATTTAATGTCATGAGAGAAAATAGCTGTCTCCCAGGAATTCTATATTCAGCAAAAATATCCATTAGAAATGTAGGTGAAATAAAGGCTTTTTTTTTTTACAGGTAAACACAAGCTGAAAGAATCATTGCTAGGACACCTGTACATCAAGAAATGCTAAAGGAAGTTCTTCAGACTTGAAGGTAAATGATACCAGATGGTACTTGGATCCACAAGAAGGAATGAATAGCATCAGAAATGGTACATATGTTCATGAATTCATTTCATCTCCTGAAAGGACTTTGTAAGTATATAAAGCAGTGGAAGAATTTACAGAAGAGTTGGTAGTTGTGACTAAATTAAAGATTTAAACCTCTACTTCAAAACATTACTGTATTTAAAGAAAGCAAATGATTTGTTTGGGGTTTGTTTTGTTTTGTTTTTGCTTTTTTGGAGGGGTTGGTAAGGGAGTAAACAGCTTATTAAGAGACAAGAAGGGGGACAGATATGGCTTAAGCGGTTGAGCTCCTGTTTCCCACATGGGAGGTCCCAGGGTCGATTCCTAGCTCCTCTTAAAAAAAAAACAAAACAAAACAAAGAAAAACCATGCACATGAAAAGCCAACTCAGGGGAGCCCATGTAGTTCAGTGGGTGAGTTCCAGCTTTCCACATACAAACAAGGTCCTGGATTTAATTCCCAGCCCAGTACCTAAAGAAAAGAGGTAAGTACATAGTTTGAAACATGGATTGTGGACATGCTAAAGGGTGTTGAGTTTTTAAAATCAAAGAGAAGCATTAATGCCCCAGTATATAAATGGACAAAAAACAGGTAAATCATAGAAGGAAAGAAAAGGACAGTAAATGTGAACAAATGTTCAAATTATTAATCAAAGAAATGGAAATTAGAGTACATTCTGTTTAGACTTCTGGGAAGATGGTGGATTAGAGAGACATGGGACTCTCTTCTCTCCAGAAAAATAGCTAGAGGATAGGCAGAAATGGCCTGGAAAAAAGCATTCTAGGGTATAGGACCCCAGGGGAAGGCTGGACAGCACCCAGAAGATGGGGGCTCAGGAAGATACCACATTGGAAAGACTATGAGTAGAAGCTGCAGCTGTATCCACCAGTAACCTCCCCCCACCTACCAGACAGTTTTGAATTCTATGGCCTTGTACCAGTGACTATGGACAGAAGGGGCTGTACTGATCCACTCCCTGGGAAATGGGAGAGAGGGATGCAACCTAAGGGTGATTCAGCTTTTGGCCAACAGACTTGGTCTCCTGCGTTCCACAGGTACTTCGGTGGGACTGTGCCATTGTTTGCCCTGTGGCCAGCAAGGACTAAAGAGATCCAACCCTCTCAGTCACCCTCCCTGCTGACCAGGACTGTTTGTTGAGGATGTAGAGCAGAATAGAATTATTTCCTTCCCAAGAAAAGGGAGGGGGCTGCCAGCAAAGGTTAGAGAAGAACCTCTGAGAAAGTTTGAATTGCAAGGTCTTGAATAGCCTCCAGATCAGGATACTCTTATCTCATCGATCTAGACGGTGTTGTAGCAAACATACCCCAAACAAGCTTTGAACTGACAGGGCTGCTGAAGAGTGCCATATGCTAGCGCACCAAGAATGTACGTGAGAGGAAACTAACAGTAAATAAGTAAGAGAGGCTTTTTTTGTCCTTTACAGCCTCCATCCCCAAGGCTCTTGGAAGTAGGTCTGTACCATATTCCTGGGTCCATGGCCCAGATTTGGGTAACTAATGGACAATCCTAAAGACTCAGAACAGGTTGAACCAAGGATCAAAAAACACATAACCTCCCACCACTAAATCCCTATGAAAGAGAGAAAAATTGAGCATCCGAGTAAATTCACCATTATAATCATATGCCTAGACAGAAGCAAAAATTTATGAGCCATACTAAGAAAATGGAAGAAATGGCTCAAGCAAAGGAATATGTGGAAGCCCCAGGTGAGACACAGGATTTGTGACTACAATTAGATCACACAAATTTCCAAAATCAAATAAATGAGCTGAAAGACAATATGGTTAAAGAAATAAATGAGCACAGAGAAGAATTTGAAAACCTGAATAGAAAAATAACATTGCTTATGGGAAGGAAAGACACAATAGGTGAGATAAAAACACATTAGAGGCCTACAACAGTAGACTGGAAATGATACCAAAGACAGAACAGTTGAAATTGGAAAGTAAAGAGCAGAGAGAAAAAAAGATTGAGTAGAGACTCAGGGAGTTGACTGATAACACAAAGCATGATAACATATGGGTCATGAGAGTTGAAGAAGAGAAGGGAAAAGGAACAGAAAGAGTGTTTCAGTGCATAATAGCTGAAGATGTCCTAACTCTCTTGAAAGAAATGAATTTACATGTCCAAGTACAGAATACAACAGAGTCAATCTGCATAGATCTAATCCAAGACACATACTACTCAGAATGTCAAAGATAAACAAAATTATGAAAACAGCAAGGGAAAAGAAAACCATTACATACAAGAAGTGCTCAGTAAAACATAGGGTGGATTTCTCATCAGAAACCTTGGAGGGGAAATGCCAGGGGTATGATATAATTAGGATACTAAAAAAATATTTTCCAGCCAAGAATTCTTTATCTGGCAAACTTGTCCTTCAGATATGAAGATGAGTTTAAAATAGTCACAAACAGAAGCTAAGAGAATTTGTAAAAAAGAATCCACCTTTGCAGGATGTATTAAAGGGAGGAGGAATTTACTGCCTGAAAGAAAAAGGAGTGAGAGGCTTGGAGGAGAGTGTATAAGGCAAGAATAGGGGAAAGAATAAAATGGTAGACTAAAATATGATATATAAAAGCAAAAATATGAAATGGTTTAAGTAAATAATGCATTAACAGTAATGTCATTGAATGTGAACGGATTAAACTTCCTCATCAAAAGAGATAGGCTAACAGATTGGATAGAAGGGAAAAAATCATGAGCCATCCTTACGCTGCTTACAAGAGACTCACCTTACATACAGGGATACAAATAGGCTGAAAGTGGAAGCTTGGAAAAAGATATTCCATGCAAACAGTAATCAAAGAAGAGCAGGGTTATCTGTACTATTAACCAGAGAAAACAGACTTTAAATGCAAAAGTTTATAAGAGATACAGAATACCACTTTATATTAATAAAAGGGACAATCTATTAGGAAGAAATAACAGTCACAAATGTCTGTGTACATAACTAGGGGGCCCCAAAATACATGAAGCAAAACTTAAGGGAAAAATAGATATTGCTACAATAATAGTTGGAGATTTCAACACACCACTCACATCATTTAGATAGAACAACTAGACAGAAGATAATTTGAGCAATATGATAAAACGAGCTAGACCTAACATGCATATACAGAATGTTGCAAGTCAACAGGTTATACATTCTTCTCAAGTGCTCATGGATCTTTCTCCAGGATAGACCACATGTTGGTTCACAAGACAGATCTCAATAAATAAAAAACAATTGAAAATTATACAAAGCATCTTCTCAGATAATGAAACAAAACTGGAAATCAGTAATAGATAGGAAAGGGGAAATTTCACAAATGTGTGGAGGCTAAACGCACTACTAAACAGTTAGTGGGTCAAAGAACTAATCATAAATGGGATACAGCAGAGGCAGTGCTGAGAGGGAAATTTCTAGCCCTAAACACCTATATTAAAAAAGAAGAGTGGGCTAAAATCAAATATCTGACCAAACAACTGGAGAAACTAGAAAAAAACAAGCAAACCATTCCCAAAGGAAGCAGAAAGAAAGATTAGAGAAGAAATAAAATTGAGAACAAAAGAACAAAAAGAAAATCAACAAACACAGAAGCTGGTTCTTTGAGAAGATAAATTGACAAACCTTTAGCTAGACAAACAGAAAAAAAAGAGAAGATACCAATATATAGAATCAGAAATTTAAGAGAGGGGGGGTACCTTATGACTTATCCCACAGAAATAAAAAGTATCATAAGTGAATATTATTAGAATCTGTTTGCCAATAGACTAGACAACCTGAATGAAATAGACTAATTCCTAGGAACACAACCTCCATTGACTCTACAAGAAATAAAAGAACTCTACAAACCAACCACATTTAAGAGATTGAATCAATCATCAAATATTTTCCATCAAAAAAAAAGTCCAGGACCAGGTGGCTTCACAATATGAATTCTCCCAAGCATTTTGAGAAGAATTAACACCAGCTCTGTTTAAACTCTTCCAAAAAATTGAAGAGGAGGGAGAATTAGCCAACACGTTATGAAGCCAACATTGCCCCATACCAAAGCCAGATAAAAACACTAGAAGAAAATTACAGACCAATCTCTCTAATGAACATAGATTCAAAAATTCGCAACAAAATACTTTGCAAATCAAATCTAACAGCATACCAAAAAACTTAAACATCATGAGCAAGTGGGATTTATTCCTGGTATGCAAGGGTAGTTCAAAATAAGAAAATTAATGTACTACAGCACATTAACAAATTGAAAGAAAAAAAACACATGACCATCTCAATGCAGAAAAAGCATTTGACAAAATCAAGCATCCTTTCTTGATAAAAACACTTCGAAAGGTAGGAATAGAAGGGAAATTCCTCAATATGCTAAAAGACATGAAAAACTCAGAGCCAACATTGTTCTCAGTGGGGAAAGGTTGAACAAGACAAGGGTGCCCATTGTCACCACCTTTGCTCAATATTGTGCAAGAAGTTCTAGCTACAGCAATTAGACAAAATAAAAGGCATACAAATAGGAAAAGAGGAAGTAAAACTCTCACTATTCACAGATGACATGATCCTATACTTAGAAAATTCTGAAATGTCTACCATAAAATTACTTGATCTTATAAACGAATTCAACAAAGTGGTAGGATACAAGATCAACACGCAAAAATAAGTAATGTTTCTGTACACTAGAACAATCTGAGGAGGAAATGGGGAAAAAATTCCATTTACAACAGCAACAAAAAGACTCAGATACCTAGGAATCCAGTTTAACCAAAGATGTACAGGACCTATATTCAGAAATCTACAAAACAGTACTAAAAGAAATCAAGACCTTTACAAATGGAAAGGCATTCCGTGTTCATGGATTGGAAGAATCAATATCGTGAAGATGTCATTCCGGTCCAAACTGATTTATAGATTCAGTGCAATACCAATCAAAACTCCCAGCAACCTACTTTGCATAAATAGAAAAGTCAATTACCAGATTAATTTGGAAGGGAAAGTGTATCCAAATTGGCAAAAGCGTTGTAACAAAGAATGATGTGGGAAGACCTTCACTGCCAGATCTTGAAACAATACAAAGGTACAGCAGTCAAAACAGCATGGTATTGGCCTAAAGTTAGACACATTGATCAGTGGAATAGAATTGAGAATCCATAAATAAACTTTCTTCTATATGCCAATTGGTTTTGGACAAACCTACCAAAGCTGTGTTAATGGGACAAAACAGTCTCTTCATAGATTGTCCTGGAAGAACCTGGATACTTATAACCAAAGGAATGAAAGAGCATTCCTGTCTTATTCCCTATACAAGAATCAACTCCAAATGTATCAAAGGCCTAAATATAAAAGCCAGGATGATAAACCTACTAGAAAAAAATTTAGGGACACATTCAAGATCTTATGGTAGGTGGTGAATTCTTGGGTCTTTAACCCAAAGCAAGAACAATATGTTAAAAGACAAATGGGACCTCCTCAACATTAAACACCTTCGCACCTCAAAGGACTTTATCAAAAGTGTGAAAAGGCACCCAACTTAATGGGAGAAAATATTTGGAAATCACATATCCAATAAGGATTTAATATCCATGATATCTAAAGAGATGCTACAATTCAACAATAAAAAGACAAATGGCTCAGTTAAAAAAGGGCAAAAGACTTAAATATTTGTCCAGATACAAATGGCGAAAAAACAAAAAAATAGGTTCACCACTAGCAATTAAGAAAATGCAAATAAAAGCTACAATGAGATAAAATTTCATACCTATTAGAATGGCCACTATTAAAAATAGAGGAAACTGTTAAGTGTTGGTGAGGATCCTGTGGAGTGATAGGAAGGAATGCTTATTCACTGTTGGTGGGAATATAGAATGGGACAGCCACTGTGAAGGACTGGCAGTTCAGAAATAACTTGAACATAGATTTGCCCCATGATCTGCTGGCATTACTACTAGGTATATACCCTAAGAACTGAGAGCAGTGACACGAACAGACATCTGCACACTAATGTTCATAAAGATGTTATTCACAGTTGCCAAAAGATGGAAACAGCCCACCTGTCCATCAGTAGATGAATGGATAAACTGTGGTGTATACAAATGGAATGTTACACAGCTCTAAGAGGAAATGAAATTATGATGCATATGACAGCATGGATGAACCTGGACATGTTGAGTAAAGCAGTCCTGACACAAAAGAGCAAATAATGCATGATTGTGCTATTAATAAAATATAATTATCTAAACTTATGGAGTTAATAACTAAAATATAGGTCACCGGAAAATAGAATGATGTTAGAGAATGGAAAGCTGAGGGTTAATCTGTATAGTTGGTGAAAAGGTTTTTAATCTTTTGAAATGAATAGAAAAGGTGAAAGTACAACATAGTGTTTGTAACTAGCAATGCTATTATAAGAGTGTGACAGTGGTCATGTATGTTACTAGAAGGAAAGCTAAAAAATGTATCATGGGACTGTATAGCATAGTAAAACCTCATGTGAAATTTGGGTAATTTGCCTATGTAAGACTTTTTCTTTGAAACTGAAGAAATGTATGTTAATATTTACAAGATTTTAATATCAGGCCAAAACCAGCTATGCTAAGTGAGAGAAATCAAACACAAAGTACTATATATTGTATGATTCCAATTATATGAAATGTAAATATAAATCAGTTTATAAAGATGGAATTAGATTAGTGATTATTGTAGGCCTAGGTATATTAGGAATATTAGGAACTGAGAGGTGACTGCTAAGGGGTGTAGAGTTTTTCTTTTTTGGAATAATGATATTGTTCTAGAATTGTTTGTGGTGATGAATGCACAACATTATGATTATACTAAAAACCATTGATTGTATACCTTGGATAGATTTTATGGTATGTGAAGATATCTCAATAAACTCTTTTTTAAAAAAAGTATATACTCTATGTTTTGCCATTCAAAACACCTTTAGCCTATCATTTATCATGTTGTCTCAGACTTGCACTATTATTTTGTAAAAATTTACTCAGCTGTTTTTTTCAAAATATAGGGACAGAGACAAAAATTTAATTTTATTTCTGAAGATCTGTGATTATTGGTTTTATAATATCGGTTTCTTCTCTAGACCAGAACATTGGTGATTAGGCACCATGTCTATCTTTTTAATTTTTTTAAATTTTTAAAAAATTTATTGAAGTATATCACTCGCACATAAACGATAAGTTTATAGTAGTAGTTGTGAACTTTGAAAACATACATAGCATCATATAGGACTCTCATAACTCAACTTACCACCAATATCTTGCATTGTTGTTAAACATTTTAAACTAATGATTAAAGAGCACTGTCAAAACATTTCTATTAAGTATTTTCCCCCAACCCCCACCCTATTATTATCTTTATATCATTTATACATAAACAGTAAGTATATAGTAAAATTTGTGGACTTATGAAACAAACATGCATAACATACAGGGATTCCATATATCAACCCTTCACCAACACCTTGCATTGTCATGAGATATTTGTTACAGATTATGAAGGAATATTGTCAAAAATCTTAATACTAATCATAGTCCTTACCTTACTACATTTGGTGTATTTTCCCCCAACCTACCTTGTTATTTTTTAAATATATTTTTTATGATAGAAGTTGTAAACTTATAAAACAATCATGCACATGTGCAGAGTTCCAAAACAACATCCATCTGTCAACACACCGCACTGTGGTGGAACATTTGTTACAGATAAAATAATAACATCTGATTGTTACCATATCCATAGTGTACATCTGGTACACATTCTCCATACTGCCCCATTATCAACACAGTACATCTTTGTCATAGATGCAAGTGTATTACATTATTACTGCTAACCGCAGTCCATAGATCACAGTAATGATGTATATTGCTCTAGCTCACAAGGACACTCTTGCATCTGTACCATCAATCACAATTCTCAACCACCTCTTAGTTTACTGTGCTGTTCAGTTCCTAGATTATTCTCTAGCATTGTCAGTTGGCATTTATGTCCCTAGATTACCATTTCAGTCACATTGCCATTTATAAACTAGTTGTTGCTCACTATTTGTTACCATCCACTCTATACATTTCCACACTTTTACATTAAAGCTAATTAAAACATCTACATACATTAAGCATCAGTAGTCCATCTCAGTCCTCCTCTTATCTCCTTTAAGAATCCACCACCTACCACTGAGGCTTGAAGATATTTTCCTACAAATTTTTCTAGAAGCTTTATGGTATATTATGCTTTTATATTTAGGTTTTTGATCCATTTAGAGTTAATTTTTGGGTAAAGTGTGAGATAGGGGTCCTCTTTCCTTCCTTTGACCTGGATATCCAGTTCTTTTAACACTATTTGTTGAATGGACTGTTCTGCCTGAGCTGTTTGGGTTTGACAGGCTAGTCAAAAATCACTTGACCATACATGTGAGGGTCTGTTTTTGGAACATCAGTTTGGTCCCATTGGTCTATGTGTCTGACTTTATGCCAGTACCATGCTGTTTTTACCACTATAGTTAGGTAACATAATTAAAGTCTGGAGATGAGAGTTCACATTTCCTTTTTAAGATGTTTCTGGCTATTCAGGACCCCTTACTCTTTCAAATAAATTTGATAATCATGTTTTCAGTTTTTTAAAAAATGCGGGTGGAAATAACAAGATTGTATTGAATCTTTGTATCAGTTTGAGGAGAATTGATGTCTTTATGATATTTAGTCTTCCAATTCATGAGCATGAAATGTTCTTCCATTTATTTAGGACTTTTAAAATTTCTTTTAACATTGAGTTGCAGTTTTCTTAATAGAAGTGCTTTACATCGTTGGTTAAGTTTATTCCTATTTGAGTTTTATCTGTCATAGTTTATTTTCCCCACTCTTTTGACACTTTTGATACTTTTATTGATATAATCTTCATTTGTAGAAGCTCTTCCAGCCTTTCTCTCCTGTCTTTTCTTTTCAGGCTCTACCATACCCTTTAACATTTCCTGATAATCTTATCTCTTGGTTAGAAATTCTCTCAGTTTCTGCTTATCTGTGAATATTTCAATCTCACCCTCATTTTTGAAAGACAGTCTTGCTGGATATAAGATTCTTGGCTGGAAGTTTTTCTCAAGTAGTATCTTAAATATATCAGACCACTGTCGTCTTGTCTCCATTGTTTCTGGTGAGAAATCAGCACTTAATCTTACTGGATATCCTTTATATGTTATGCATTGCTTTTCTCTTGCTGTTCTCAGAATTCTTTGTGTCTTTGGCATTTGACATTCTGAATAATATGTGTCTTGGAGTTGGACTGTTCAGATTTATTTGAGTGAAGGTACATTTTGCTTCTTGGACATGGACATCTATGTCCTTCAAAAGGGTTGGGAAATTCTCTACCATTATTTCTTCAAATATTCCTTCTGCCT
The DNA here is from genome assembly GCF_030445035.2 of Dasypus novemcinctus. NCBI lineage: Eukaryota > Metazoa > Chordata > Mammalia > Cingulata > Dasypodidae > Dasypus > Dasypus novemcinctus. The sequence goes on along the minus strand of NC_080686.1, from coordinate 63,125,440 downwards.
CTCTTTCCTTCTCTTCTCCTGGAACACCCATGACATGTATGTTTGCATGTCTTTTGCTGTCTTTAAGTTCCCTGAGACCTTGTTCAATTTTTTCCATTCTTCATCTATTCTTTTGTATGTTCTCTCATAGGCCATTTCTTCAAACTCACCAATCCTTTCTTCTGCCTCCTCAAACCTGCTACTCTATGATTCCAATGTTTTTTAAATTTCATTTATTTTCCCTTTCAAATCCCATAAGATCTGCTATTTTTGTATGTACGCTTTCACATTCTTTGTGCTCATCCAATGTCTTCTTAATATCCTTAATCTCGTTAGCCATCTCATTAAATTTGTTAAGATTTGTTTGAACATCTGTGATTAGTTTTCTCTACTCCTTTATGTTATCTGGAGACTTTTCTGTTTTAACTGGGCCATATCTTTCTGTTTCTTGGTGTGGATTGTAATTTTTTGTTGGTGTCTTTGCATCTTGCTTACCAGAGTATTCTGGGTGCAGTTTTTCTCTTTAGTGTAGGACTTCCTGCCCTTTCTCCCTTGCTGGTTGTGCAGTAGGAGCTAATGTTGTAGTTCGTGCTATAAGCTGTGGATGCTCAAGCTGCCCTCTTTGCCCTAGGGACTGAGGAAGCTTCTCCCCACTTTCTCCTTTGTCAGGGGTAGGGACAGAGTCACAGCTGGGTGGAATAATACAAGCCATGTAGGCATAGACTGTAGTTCCCCAGAGAGACTGATGAGGCTTTGCAGCCCTTTTGCCCTGCCTGGGGCAGAAATCTATGCAGTGCAGGTCCAAGATGACCACAGTTGCCCCAGTAGACTTATGATTCTTCAGTCTGTGCCAGCCAAATATACTTGCAGTTACCTGGATAGGCCGGCACAGGGCCTGCAAGCCTTTTCCCTCCCAGAGGTGCGGCTGAAGCCTCGGCTAGGCTGCAAGCCAGTCTGGGTGAATGAAACTGGTTCCTACCGTCACTGTGATTTTTGGTCCTGGCTTCCTCTCAGGCTGGTTGGGTGAATGAAACTGGTTCCTACCGTCACTGTGATTTTTGGTCCTGGCTTCCTCTCAGGCTGGTGGTGGAGTCAAAATGGCAGCTACTAGCTTCTTTCCAACTTGGACAGATTCATACCCTAGCTGTTCCTAGGGTTAGTTCTTAGCTGGCCAAGTCTCCTAACTAATCAGTAGCCAAAATTCATGGCCCACTGTCTCCTCTCTAGGAGTGCCTTAACTCTGCCGCCATCTTGCTGGTTGTCCTGTGTCTGTCTTTTTAATGGTGATAACCTCAGTGTTTAGCACAGGTTTCAACTCTTAAATTGGGCCCAGGTACCCTCATTTGAGATATTACCAATGTTTTTCAGCTTCGTGCTTACAGACACTTGCTTGGGTACTTTCTACAGAGAGACAGGCATTAAATTATATGGTCTCTTTTATCCCCATACAGTAGGTTGTCACTCTACCCCTTCTAAGCTGACAATCGGTATTAAGTTGTTATTGTGTTGTTTTTTTTTTTAAAGATTTATTTATTTATTTAATTTCCCCCCTCCCCTGGTTGTCTGTTCTTGGTGTCTATTTGCTGCGTCTTGTTTCTTTGTCCGCTTCTGTTGTCATCAGCGGCACGGGAAGTGTGGGCGGCACCATTCCTGGGCAGGCTGCACTTTCTTTTCACGCTGGGCGGCTCTCCTCACGGGCGTACTCCTTGCGCGTGGGGCTCCCGCACGCGGGGGACACACTTGCGTGGCACGGCACTCCTTGCGCGCATCAGCACTGCGCATGGCCAGCTCCACACGGGTCAAGGAGGCCCGGGGTTTGAACCGCGGACCTCCCATATGGTAGACGGACGCCCTAACCACTGGGCCAAAGTCCGTTTCCCTTTTTTTTTTTTTTAAGATCTATTATTTATTTCTCTCCCATTCCCCCCACCCCCAGTTGTCCACTCGCTGTGTCCATTCGCTGCATGTTCTTCTGTGACTGCTTCCATCCTTATCAGTGGCACTGGGAATCTGTGTTTCTTTTTGTTGCGTCATCTTGCTATGTCAGCCCTCCGTGTGTGTGGCGCCATTCTTGGGCAGGCTGCACTTTCTTTCGCTCTGGGCGACTCTCCTTACAGTGTGTACTCCTTGCGCGTGGGGCTCCCCTGCAGAGGGGACACCCCTGCATGGCACGGCATTCCTTGCGCACATCAGTACTGCACGTGGGCCAGCTCCACACGGGTCAAGGAGGCCCGGGGTTTGAACCGCGGACCTCCCATGTGGTAGGCGGACGCCCTATCCATTGGGCCAAGTCCGCTTCCCTGTTACTCTTTCTTAAATGGAACTTTTACTTTCAGTACCTAGAAGAAATGAAAATCTAAAAACAACCAGTATCTTTGTATAATGACCACACTATAGGATTTTTGTTTTAAGTGAAGGAGTGTTTAGCAGTCTCTGTAGTAATACTTAATCAGAGTATGCGACCAAATTACCATGTAGCTTTTTCAAAATGTGCATAGAATAGATGGAACCATAGAGCTTTTTTAGGGCATTAGGATCGTTCTGCGTTATCTTGCAATAATGGATACAGGCTGTTTTATTTATTTATTTATTTTTATTGTTTTAAAGATTTATTTATTTGTTTGTTTGTTTCTCTCCCCTTCCCCCCTTACCCCAGTTGTCTGTTCTCTGTGTCTATTTGCTGCGTGTTTTTCTTTGTCCGCTTCTGTTGTTGTCACCGGCACAGGAATCTGTGTTTCTTTTTGTTGCATCATCTTGTTATGTCAGCTCTTCGTGTGTGCGGTGCCGTTCCTGGGCAGGCTGCACTTTCTTTTGCCCTGGGTGGCTCTCCTTATGGGACACACTCCTTGTGCGTGGGGCTCCCCTACGAGGGGGACACCTCTGTGTGGCATGGCACTCCTTGCGCACATCAGCACTGCGCGTGGGCCAGCTCCACACGGGTCAAGGAGGCCCGGGATTTGAACCGTGGACCTCCCATGTGGTAGACGGACGCCCTAACCACTGGGCCAAGTCCACTTCCCATGCTACAACTTTAAAGTGTATGGAAGGTAGAAGGTGAATGAATACTACAGTTCTACTCCATGAAGTAACCATTGTTAATGTTTTTTTGCGTATTCCAGAAATTATGTATGTGTATGCTAAGTCTGTGTGGGTGTGATTTTTCCACATTGGGCTCATACTATAATACTGTTTAACTTTGTATTCACTTTGCATCCCTATTTTAGGGATCTTTCTGTTATCATAACTCATACATCATGGTTCATTCATATGTTTTTGTTTGTTTTTTTTTAATCAGTCCTCTTTAAATTTTCCAGATTTTGGTATGCTTTTTATCATTATTTTTATTTTTTCATTTGCTTCTATCAGCGGTGTTTCAGTGAATGTCCTTTCACAATATGTCTTTCCATATTTGTGACTATATTTTCTGGAAGATAACTTCTTAGGTGTAGGATTGCTGGGTTAAAGATTATTTCCACTTTGAAGTTTGAAAGATAAAGGCAAGTTGCTTCCCAGAAAGTTATACTGATTTGTAATTCTTTCAACAGTATATGAGAATGCTTCTTTAACTATATACCTGCCACCATTCTGCAACTTTGGTCAATCTAATATGCACAAAAATGGTATCTAATATTTGAACTTTCTTTTAATGATTGTTATTGAACATTGTTTACTATTCTTAATTTTTGTAATATTTTCCTATAACTTTGTATCTTTGCCCTCTTTGCTATTAGAGTATACATATTTTTGTTATTAATTTGTAAAAGTTGTTTGTGTATTAAGGGAATTATTTGTTATACATGTTTTTCTAATTCATGATGTCTCTATAGTGTTTTTGGTTTTTTTTTTTTTACTACAGAGTGGATATTAAATTTTTAGTATTCAGTATTTGTTTATTTTCCTTGAGGCCTATTCATGTATTTACAATATTTTAGAAAGGTTTTCTAGGTAGAATAACCATATGTTCCAGTTTGACCCTTTTGCCCCAGTGTCTTAACAGCATCCCCATTCTCTCTTAATAAGATTCTCCCTGACTAAGTCCTCTGGCTATCAGTCTTTAGACATTGTATATTGAAAAGCTCCCCAAGTGATAATGATTGCCACTGGTTTGTTTTTTTTTTTTTTTTAAATGAGGTACCTGGCATTGAACCTGGGACCTTGTACATGCCAAGCAAGCACGCAAGCGCTGAGCTACATGTGATTTAATATTTTAAGTGATAAATTCTTAGGACATAGTCCAAGATAGAGTCTCACTATATTTCTGTCCTGTGATACATTAACCAACCATGGAGTATAGAAAGCATTTTGAGATACAGTAGAAAGTGAAAACATGTAAGAAAATATGGAAATAATTTTAGTTAGCCTACCTTTACATCTTTTTTTTTTTAAAGATTTATTTTTTTATTTTGCTCCTCCCCTTCCCTGCCTCCCCCCACTCCCCCAGTTGTGTGCTCTTTGTGTCCGTTCGCTGTGTGTGTTCTTCTGTGTCCGCTTCTATTCTTGTCAGCAGCATGGAAATATGTGTCTCTTTTTGTTGTGTCATTCTGCTGCATCAGCTCTCCCTGTGTGCGGTGCCAGTCCTGGGCAGGCTGGACTTTCATTTGCACTGGGCGGCTCTCCTTATGGGACGCACTCTTGCGTGTGGGGCTCCCCTATGCAGGGGACATGCCTGCGTGGCACGGCACTCCTTGCGCACATCAGCACTGAGCGTGGGCCAGCTCCACACAGGTCAAGGAGGTCCTGGGTTTGAACCACGGACCTCCCATGTGGTAGGCTGACAGTCTGTCCCTTGAGCCAAGTCTGATTCCCTACCTTTACATCTTTATCTTCCGTAGAATTAAAGGAGACTGCTGTAAAAATAATGGTAAAATGAAAACTGAAGGCCATGAATAAAGCTTGCCTGAGTGAAATGTATTTTAGATTTTCTTTTTCTTGGGAAACCAGTATGACTTTTCAAGGATCTGTGTAGGTATCAGCTCAGGAAGCATTTTTTTTACCTTTTAATTATGGTAATCAGAAAAGTGTATGTATATGAGTCATGAGGTCAGTGATTTATTGCAAAGTGAATATACCTTTGTAACTACTGCACAAGTTCCCATATATGCCCCCCCAAAAGGTAGCCACAATCCTGACTTTAGCTCTGCCTATTTTGAACTTTATAGAAATGGGATCATATAGTACACGTTCTTTTGTGTGAAATTTGTCCTTGTTTTATGTGTAGCAGTACAGTATTCATTTTCATTGTTTTATAGTATACTAGACTATGAATATACTACAGTTTATCTTTTCTACTATTGATAGAAATATGCATTATTTCCAACATTTTGGCTATTGTAACTAATGCTGCTATGAGCATTTTTATATATGTTCTATTTTTTTAAGACTTATTTATTCATTTCTCACCACCCCCTCATTGTTTGCACTTGCGATATCTTTCTTCCTTGTTTCTTTAGGAGGCACTGAGAACTGAACCCAGGACCTCTGATATGGGAGGGAGGTACCTAATTGCATGAGCCACTTCCGTTTCCTGCTTTTGTTGTGTTTCTCATTTTATTTTTCTTCTGTGTCTCTTGTTGCGCTGTATATTTTTCTTCCTTCTATCTGGTTGCATCATTGTCTTTTGGGTGTGTCACTTTGCCACACAGGGACCTGCGCCTCTATGCAGGCCTAGGACACCTTTTTTCTTTTTTTTTATCAGGAGGTCCCAGGATTAAACCTGGGTCCATATGGTAGGTGGGAGCTCAGTTGCTTGAGCCACAGCCACTTCCCTGTTGCATCATCTTCTTGTGGCAGCTTGCCACACCTGCCCATTACATCACTCCCTGCTTTGTTGTGTCTCTCATTATGTTTTTCTTCTTGTGTCTCTTGTTGCTTCAGCTTTCCACACCTGCCCATCGCACCAGCTCGCTGTCTTCTTTGGAAGGCACTGGGAACCAAACCAGGGACCTCCCATGTGGTAGGTGGGAGCTCAGTTGCTTGAGCCACATCCACTTTCCTTATGTATGTTTTTTTATGCACTTGTGCATTTGTTTCTCTTTTGAACTCATTGTTGGGTACTAGGATATCTATGTTCACATGTGATAGATTCTGTGAAATAGTTTTCCAAGTTGTGCCATTATAAGCTCCCACCAGCCCTGTGAGAGTTCCCATTCCTCCACATCTTTAATGTTTGTAAATGGCAGTCTTTTCATTTTAGCCATTCTGCTGGGTGTATTGTGGTCCTCAAATGTGGTTTTAATATGTATTTTCCTGATGACTAATAACATTAAACATTTTTTTATATCCTTTTGTGACGTGTCCAAGTCCTTTGCTCATTGTTCTATTGGATCATCTGATTTGTCTTATTGATTTGTAAGTGTTCTTTACATATTCTGGATACTAGTCCTGTCTTAGTTATTTGTGGCAAATGTTTTCTCATACTCCCTTAATATTGATTCTTGATTTTAGTGTAGTATTGTTTATCAATCCTTTCTTTTATTGCTAGTACTTTCATATGTGCCGTTTAAGAACTCTTCTTTTTCCCCAAAGATTTTTTAAATTTATTTATTTCTTCCCCCTCGTTGTTTTGCACTCACTGTTTGCTTGTCTTCATTTTTTTTTAGGAGGCACTGGGAACCGAACCTGGGACCTCCTATGTGGGAAGGAGGCGCCCAGTCATTTGCACCACCTCCACTCCCCAAGAAATCTTTTCATTGAAATATTCTCTTCTATTGTCTTCTGGATGATTTATGATTCCACTTTTCATCATTAGATCCATGAATCATTTGGAATTGATTTTATACATGGGGTGAGCTATAGATCTAGTTCCTTTTTTCAGATGTATAGCTATTCTTTCTTTATATATATATATATATAGTGCCCAGCAGTGTCACCTTAGTCATCAGTTGGTTGTCCTATATATATATGTAGGTCTTTCTCTGGGCTCCTCTGTTCCATTGGTCTTTGTTTTCATCCTTGTGACGTACCACAGTGTCTTAATTACTGAAACTTTATAAGTCATTATACCTGGCAGTTTAAGACCCTTACACACCCACTTTGTTCTTTTTCAAGATTGTGTAGGGTATTCTTTGCCCTTTGTATTAGTATGTATATTTTATAGTCAGCTTGTCCATTGGGAAAAAAAACAAAACTCTAAGTCAGTGCCAGGATCATTGAAGTTGGAATGATAATGATATGAAGTTTAGTGTGAGGTTTTAATAATCAGGTCAGCTCAAATCTAGAATCTTATATTAAAATTAAAGAATGTGTCCTAGTTGCTACTTCAGCATTTGTTTAATACTCTTTTGTAGACTACTTAAGAAGTTGGACTTACTTATTTTTTAAAAACCTAATGTTTAAAGAACATGCTTGTTTTGAAATTTTATAGTGTGTTTGCATGCATATAAAAACAGTAAGAATACAATTAAATGATCTTTGTGTTTTTTTTATATTTCAGAACATCTATGATGATAACAGTTTCCCATAAATTGAACTTTTTCAAGATTTTTCTGAATGAACCAAGAAAGTTTCTTACATCATGACTTAATCTGAATGCAAGAACAAGAAATAAGTTTTATTTCTAAATATAATGAAGGGCTATGTATAAATACTTAACCTGACTCAATTCTAATGAGTATTTTAGACATGAGTTTACATCGGCAAATGGGTTCAGATCGAGATCTTCAGTCTTCTGCTTCATCTGTGAGCTTGCCTTCCGTCAAAAAAGCACCCAAAAAAAGAAGAATTTCAATAGGATCTCTTTTTCGGAGGAAAAAGGATAACAAACGTAAATCAAGGGATCTAAATGGCGGGGTGGATGGAATTGCAAGTATTGAAAGCATACATTCTGAAATGTGTACCGATAAGAACTCCATTTTCTCTACAAATACCTCTTCTGACAATGGATTAACTTCCATCAGCAAACAAATTGGAGACTTTATAGAATGCCCTTTATGCCTTTTGCGACATTCTAAAGACAGATTTCCTGAGATAATGACCTGTCATCATAGATCTTGTGTGGATTGCTTACGACAATATCTAAGGATAGAAATTTCTGAAAGCAGAGTTAATATCAGTTGCCCAGAATGTACTGAACGGTTTAATCCCCATGATATTCGTTTGATATTAAGTGATAATGTCTTGATGGAAAAATATGAAGAATTTATGCTTAGACGGTGGCTTGTTGCAGATCCTGATTGTAGGTGGTGTCCAGCACCAGACTGTGGGTAAGAAGATATTTTGTTTTTTTCTTGAATTTTTTTCTTTGTGGGTAAAATTAAGAATTTGCCAACTGTTATTCAAAAAAATAAATCTTAACATGCCAGGGAATTCATTCATTCGATAGACACAGAATGCATACCATTGACTGTAAGACAAACACATACTGAATAGACAAACTTATTAAATGCATACTATTAAAGGCAGGAATCTGAACTCATTCATTTTTATATCTTCTCTGCATTACATATTCATTTAAGAGTATTTTCAAAAGAAAAGGATGAAATGGTACATGATTTAGTTGTGGGCAGAATTGATTTTCCCCATATATTTGGAGAATAGAAGAAATGATTGGGGCTTTTGTTTTGGGTGGGGGAATATTTGTGGGCATAAACGTAAATGACCCTTTTGAAAGAGACCTTAACATGAGCCACAAGATGATGTTAACATTGATAATTCATAATAAGAATTTGCTAGTCTCAAGATCTACAGCTTATGTAATACCTGTTTTGCTCAAGGTTTTGAGTTACAAATACCATTTTCCCAACATTTAAAATAGAATAGTTTTACTTCTATATTTGACTCATTATTTTTTAAAGATTTATTTATTTATTGCCCCCCTTGTGGCTTGTTCCATTCTTTGCTGTCTCTTCTCTGTGTCCATTTGTTATATGTTTTTTCTGTATCTGCTTGTTTGCCTTTGCTGGGTCATCTTGCTGTGCCAGCTCTCCATGGCGCACAGGCCATCAGCTCTCCATGGCGCACGGGCCATCAGCTCTCTGTGGCACACAGGCCAGCTTGCCTTCACAAGGAGACCCCGGGATGGGAGCCCAGGGCCTCCCATATGGTAGATGGGAGCCCAACTAATTAAGCCACAGCCGCTTCCCTTAATTTATTATTTTAACAGCAGCCCTTGTATATAGCGCATTCACTGTACACTTTTGTCAGAGGTAGGAATGATCCATCCTCTTCTCTTTAAGAATAGCAAAAGCCACAAACAATGGATGTGACTTAGCATACCATTAGTAAACCAGTGATTATCTCTAAGAGTTTGGAAAACCCAGAACTTCCAGGATTACCTAGATATAATCTCAGAGGCAAAGCTGAAATGTGAATTTAATTTATCAAATGACAATTTCCAGACTCATCTGCATTGAATCCATTATTAAACATTTGTTGGGTAGCAAATTTTCAAGTGCAAGATAGCCTATATTCCATAATTTTAAATGAGGAAAGAAATAATATGTTCCTAGCCTGTCTAAATCCCAGCCAGTTTTCCCAGGTATCACTAGCACTTAGCTATCCACCAGAGATTTCTGTGTAATATAAAGCATTGGAAAACCAAAAAATCCACAATTGCCTATATAGTTAACATTTTATGAATTCATTAGTCATGTGTAGGACTCACATTGTTCAGCACCAGATTTGAATTATGTTCTACACTGCAGTTGTATTATAACAAACAGTGAAATAATGTTTTAAAGATATTATCTAAATTGGGTATAGGTAGGCTGTGCTTCCAGGTATATGGTAGAAGCAAATTCTGGAACCTATGAAGAGCTAAACTCTCAAGAAAAAGATGGGGAAGAAATTAGAGATAAGGAACAATACTTTTAAGTAATGTGAACAGGGGACAGTTTCCTGTCAGAAAAATAGCTGAGATATAACTGCAGCACTTTTAATCCCTTGGACCACTGCACAGCATTTTCATTGGTGCAAGTGTGCACATTCTTCAGAGGAGTTTTCAAATTGGTAAATAAATTTCAGTTAAAAAAATTTTTTTGGAATCATAGCAAATGCTTCAACAGTGAGAGTTAGTGAGGGAATGCCTATATATATTGTTTTATCTGGAGAATGTGGTTTCCCAACTATCCTTCATGGAACTACAGGGTTTAAGAAGTGCTTCATGAGTTTCTCTAAAAGTTTAATAACTAAAAAAAAAAAAAAAAAAAAAAAAATGGTGAAGAGAAGAATAAGTAGACTTTGGAGTCAAAGTCTGTAGTCAGGAGAGAGAGATTGAGATAATAAATCCAGGGAGGACACAAACTTGGACACAAACTTTCTGGTCACTGAAGAGTTATATTCACTTATACAGGATTGATTGATCATATAATGACTATATCCTATACACCTAAATACTATTAACCTAACAGAACATGATCAGTAGACCTGAAACAGACCCTCATTTGTATAAACTTGATTTTAGGGGAAGCATGCCAAACCAACTGGGAAAAGATTGATTACTCAACAAATAGAATTGAGAAAATAAGCTATTTGAGGGGAAAAATTAGATTGTCTCCACATATAATACATCAAAACAAAATCAAAACAAATTAAAGAGGTAAGGTAGATAAATAAAAGAAAAAAATTAAAGAAAATATAGGTAAATGATTAGCTTACTTAGTATTGACATAGTATCTATTAAAATTGAGCATGCAACCTAGAAACTCCACTTAAATACCTTGAGAAACGTATATCTGTGTACCTGGAGACATATTTAAAAATATTCATAGCTGCAAAAAGAAAAAAACCCAAAACAAATGTCCATTAACAGTAGACTGGATAAATATATTTAGTTTAATGGTTACTTCTTAGGAGGAGGCAATGGGGATGTAAACTTTGAGGGAATTAAGGGGTTTCTAAAGCCACTGATAAGTAAGGTATCCATAGATTCCAGTTTGTCTAAGATAGTTCCTGTTTGTGCTTTTTATACTGGTGTAATTTTAAATAGCGTTCCTTCTCTAAAATATTTCTGTTTAGCTTATGAATTTAGTGACCATCCTACTTGTTATGTTCTTAATTTGTGTGGTAGGTACATGGGAATTTGTTTTATTATTCTTTATAAGCTCTTTCATATGTATGACATTTCTCAGTAAAATTTTTTAAATTTCTAGAAACGCATATATTATTATTGGGATATCTTTGCACATTTTCCTCTCATTGAGACTTCATTGTTATGAAAGAAAATAGCTTAGTATTCTAAATATTTTGAGGAGGATATCATAAGTATCATAAAGTAATAAACACCTTTATTTAATAGATTCTATTGTTGTGAAAACAACCACTTGATTGTTTTGTAAGGATAACAAGGAAATTATCTTTGATTAATTTGGCCATAAGTTAATTTTTGGTTTTGGCGAGTATTTGTAGTCTTACCCATAAAAGACAAAACATGTTACAGAGATTCTTTTTATTATCTATATATTTTTACTTATAGTGGATTTATGCTGGCTCTGTAGGTTAAGAGCATATATTATTTACTCAGTAATACAATACATTTTTTATGGTGGTGTTATGTAGAAAATATCACTGGTAACATAGGATTTATGTGTATGCTTTGAAAATATAGAATATTTGAGCCCTCATTAAAAGTTATAATTTTACTTAGCATGAGCATGTATAGATCTGATTTTGATTTTATGTTGTAAGGATTAAGTGAGATAGATCTTTAATGTCCCTAGCAAAATTCCTCACATACAGTAAGCACCTTATAGCTCTTAAATATTTATCTTTCCTCATCTTCATTTCTAAAGTATTTGTTTTTTAAAGCAGTTATTCAACAAATATTTAATGCACCTTTGTGACAGGTACTGGAGAGAAGACAAAAATCCCCGCCCTCTTGAGGTTTATTAAAATTGTCAGACTCACAGAGGAACAGTTTTTAAATTTAAACTCCATTTATTAGTTAAATCTGGCATAAGGAATCAGGTTAAATAACTGACTATTTGACATTCATTTAAAGAAATGTTTAGCGACCAGGACCATAGGCATGCATGTAATCTCTTTCATTATACAATGTATTTGAAAGTTTTTGTTTGTTTTCAGAAATTTCTAAGTGTAAAATTATGAATTTTTCCTTTTGCATTTGATATTTTTCAATATGACTGTCTTCTCTGACCATTGTTTTAATTAAACCTAGTTTAGCATACTTTGAGAAATATTGCTTTTACTTCAGCATAAGAAAGAATACTGACCTGTTTTCTATTTGAGATCTCTCAGGGTGTCTGACTTAATATTCTCTTCACTTCTGCGAGCCAGAGCAGATTAGGCTTGTTTAAAGGACAACATTTTAATAAATGGAAGTGGAATAACATGACAGAAGAAGCATGGGAAGCTACACCTGAGTGCTGTGATTTAACCAGCTTGAGGTAGCCAGAATGTTTTTAGAACATGTCAGTCCTCAAAGGTTCAGGAGAAAAATTTAGCCATGGCTGAGAAGAATTAGGGTAAAGAATATGTTAGGAAGGGAAGTACAGACCTGCCTTATATAAAAATATCTGATTATCTTCTGTCTAGGAAGCCTAGTTTGTACGTTGTCTAGGCAGATAGCAAAAAAAAGTTGACATTATTATTTCTTTCATCACTATTTCAACTGGCTAAGGCCACATCACTTACTAGCATATACCATACTTCTCATCTCATCTGAGTGCTTCTAACTTTGCTGGGGAGCTTTGAATATACTGGAACATTTATTATAATAGTTATTTAAGATCTGTAAACTTTTTTTTCTTTGTAACCACAGGTTGTAATTCCATGCTTAACAAAAATTGTCAAATGAATCAACTATGCCACTAGCATAAGTCACTTTCGAACAGTTAATACACTGTTTTAAAGCAATATGATCTACTGCAGTCAGGTTTTTGTATCTTCAAGCTAATATGCTATGGCATTTAAATGGTTCTAAATAATTAGTTTATTCTGGTAAATGAGATTATTCTTAACGGATCTTTAAAAAATGGGGCCATAGGCTTAGGGACTAAAGAACTTGTATTTTTAGAATTCTCATTAACATCCATATGACTCTCATTTCTACCCTTCAAATAGGGGTTTTACTCATAACTTGACCACCTTTTGAGGCATTTGAAATGCTTTTGTAGGCTGACCTTTTAGAAATTTTGTACAGATTACACAGATCTTTGATTTTTTCCAGAGGAAACAAGTACATGTGACTTAGAAAACAGTAGACTTTGTGTTTAGGGAGCCATAGTGAGTAAATTATGTTTCAGGGGAAGTTGTTAATATGTTAGAATGAAACATTCATAAAAGTATTTTAAGAGTTAATAGTTTGAACTGAGAGTCTCTTTAATTCTTCTTAAATGTGAAACTAATTCAGGTACCTTTTAACACTAAATGATTTAATATATACTGCCCCTATACCAAATATATTAGTTAATAGTAACATTTTTGGTAGAGTTTTAGGGAGTCATTAAAAATAACATTCCTCTCTTCACAACCTCATTCCAAAACAAGTGGAGATATAAGACACAGGAAACATGAGTTTTCTCTTACTGATTAGTTGCCTGAAGACTGTGACACACAGCTAAAATGGCTTGCTAACACACTATCCCTAAATTAGACTAACTTACCCAACTACTCTCAGGCAATTTTAGACAACTGTAAACCTCCTCCACGGCGTGAAAGTAGAACAGAATGCATCCTCTCTGTAGGAAAGCAGATCCTACAAGAGGGAACCTAAGAGATGAGTCTTACTTTATTTTTTATTTCCCACACCCATCAATCAAGTAAATCACTTTTCCTCTGGAATAATAGTAACTTCTTGAAATTGGAAACCTGAGCCTATTGATTCTGATATGAAACTTGACTTTTCCCTTTATTTGGATCACTTGATTTTGTTATTTCTGATTATATTTTCTTCTTTAAAGATTGTTTAAAGCTTTGTCCTTTAAGAATATTTTTATATTGGAGTTTGGATAATCTTTTTCTGTTCCCATTTTTAATAAAAATTTTTATTGGGATTGCCATGTTTTTCTTAGGATTACATTTTATGTAAGACATACTATTTATCTAATTTGTTCCTTCATGAGGAATTTGCTGTGTTTTGAATATACCACCCTTGTATCCCTATTTCCTCAGTGTCACTGATAGTGTAATTTGTGAAGCACTAGTACTGTTCAACTTTTCCAGGATATAAAATGTCATGGTCAATAAATTTGGGAAATACTGCATACTATATATTGAACAATGGTATATGAAAACAACTTTTAGCAAATCATATAGTAAAACAAAACCTCTTTAATTTTGCTTAGCAAAATTTCAAACTTGACCACTGAATCCTTTTTATTTTATTTTATTTTATTTTTTGAGAAGTACCAGAGATTGAACCCAGGACCTTGTATATGGGAAGCAGGAGCTCAACCATTGAGCTACAACCACTCCCTGAATCCTTTTTTAGCGTGAATCACCTGTTAATAACCCAATGAATAGAAAATACTTTGGAAAAGCTGCCTTATTTTAGCCCTTCCTTATCTTCCCCTCCTTCTTCTTATCCCTCCACTCCTGCTAAGCATCGGAAGTTTAGAGCATTTCAGGTTGCTAGAGACCTGCAGCTGAAGAATAGAGAAGGGAAATAAGACTTTGGGTTAAATAATGGTCCATAAAAGTAAATGGAGCTATCATACTAAACCAAGGTTTGGGTACGTTTAAGGCAAAGACATTTGTTTAGTTTGTACTATTCAGTTATTTCTGTAACCTACTGAGTCTGTTCTCTTCTCAAGTACTACTAATTGCAGCAGCCAGCCTCTTGAAATTTTTCTCTAAAGCAAGAATTTTGTATTTAATTTAGTTTTACTGTTTGCTTTGATGGTAATTTGAGAGTTGTTTTTCAATGGAAAATAAGTTTGGCCCCGACAATGAAAATCGTTTTCAAGAGTCCTAACTTTTTTTTAAAAGATTCATTATTTATTTATTTATTCCCCTCCCCTGCCTTTGTTTGCACTTGCTGTGTCTATTCATTGTGTGCCTATCTTCTTTTTAGGAGGCACCAGGAACCAAACCTGGGATCTCCCATGTGGGAGCGATGCACCCAATTGCTTGAGCCACCTCTGCTTCTGCTTGTTGTGTCTCTCATTGTGTTTCCTCCTTGTCTCTTCATTACGTCATCTTGTTGTGTCAGCTCACCACACCAGCCCATCATGTCAGCTTGCTGCCTTGCTCATCGTCTTTAGGAGGCACCAGGAATCAAAACCAGGACCTTCCATGTGGTAGGCCCTACTGCTTGAGCCACATCCACTTCACCTAACATTTTTGCAAAAGATGTGAATGCTAGGTACATTTAATTCTTGGATACGTTATAGAATGTGCTTAATATGGTTCTTAGGATTGAATAAGTATGTACATGAAACTCTTCTATAGTAATCACTCAGTTATTGTTAGCAATTTTTTAAGTATGAGACAAATAGACTACCCTAAGGCATCAAAATATACATTGATGAAAATAACTCTTTATTATTATTAAAGATAACCCTGTTTTTCTCTGGAATTTGCAAATTCATCAGGACTTGAATGCTTAGTTCACAGTAGGGCATCTTAGCTTTTCCATTTAAAAAAATTACTAAGAAGTAGCATAAAACAAGTTTGTTCCTTATCACTATAATTTGAGTGCGTATGATGTGCCGTGCACTAGTGCCCTTCTTTTCTCTCTCCTCTTCTCCTCCCTTCCTTTTCTATCTCCTCCCAAATCTCCCAACTCTTTGTAGAAATACTGATATTATATCCTAATTTTTGAGATGCATCAAACCCATATTTTGGCCAAATACCAAATGGTCAAACATTATATCAGTATTCCTCCAAGGTCAAAGTCAGACATCACCATCATATTTTGATAAGCTTCAGGATAAAAGAATAAATCTAAAGTTTTATTTTTTTAAATGACTTATTTTGAGAAGCAGATGTGACTCAACCAGTTGGGTGCTAGCCTACCACATGGGCAGTCCTGGTTTCAGGTCCTGGTGCCTCTTAAAGAAGATGAGGAGATGCTGTACCCACTGTGATGAGGTAGATGCCACACCTGCCGCAATGAGCTACATGCTGCACTGAGCAGACACCTAAACAGATGGCACAAGCCAGCAGACACTGCAGCCTGTGGGGTATGGATGTGACTCAGGCCGTTGGGCACTTGCCTTCCATGTGGGAGGGCCTGGGTTTGGTTCTTGGTACCTCCTGGAGAAGATGAGACAAGAGAACCATCTGGGGGGGATGGATAAATTTTAAAAATAAAATCTAAACAAGCAAAAAAGTTAATAACCAAGGATGGACTATGGTTATTAGAACAAATATGAGAACATCTCTCATGAACTATAACACATATATAAAATAATTCTTTCATTTAGCAGTCAAATATTAAATCAATGCAGGAATGAAAATTTATACTGTCAGCTGCTTCATTGTTCCTGATCATGCTGCATAATTTTAAAATTCTAAATAGATAAAAAATCAATTGTATATTATCATTATTCATTTTCTGCATAGTAGAATATAATCCAGGATAAAGTTTTACAGTAATATTTCTGTAGGAAGAATATTGTATTTAGGATATAAAGTTTGGGTAAATCTCAAAAATCTGTAGAATCTTTGTTTTCTATAAGCAGTCATTTTTAAAATATATCTTTATTATAGAAGTTGTGAACTTACAAAACAGCCATGCACATGTGTAGAATTCCCATACAACACCCCTTTACCAACACACCACACAGTTGTACAAGGAACATTTGTTACAGATTATGAGATGATATCATTGGACTATTAACCACTAACGGATCCATAGCGCAGCATTTGGCATATTTTTTCCATACTCCCCTATTATTAATACAGTATAACTTTGGCATTGATGCAAGAATATTATAGTACTGCTGTTAACTATAATCCATAGGTTACATTAATCTGTATTTTTCCCATGTTTCTGCACATTCCCACCACCATGCAATAGTGCGATATATCTGTTCCAGTTCACAGAAGGACATTCTTATATTTGTACTAACCACAATTCTCATCTACCTCTGGGTTCACTGTGTTATTCAGTCCCTAGATTATTCTCCAGCTCTTTCAGTTGACATTTACATTTACTTTTCAGCCACAGTTCCATTATAATCCAGCTGCTACTCACTATAATGTGTTACCATCAACTCTGTGCATTTACACACTTTTATAGTCAAGTTCATTAAAACTTGTACATACATTAAGCATCAGTACTCCTTCACAGTCTTCCTCTTATCTCCTCATAACCTATACTGTAGGTTTTAACTCCATATGTTTATTCTTCATATTCAGTTCATATTAGTGAGACATAACGATATTTGTCCTTTTGTGTGGCTTATTTCACTTAGCATAATGTCTTTAAGATTCATCCGTGTTATCATGTGTCCCAATTTCATTTCTTCTTACTGCAGCATAGTATTCCATCATATGTATATACCACTTTTTTTTAAGTCATTGTCAATAAACTTAAGTCTCTAGACTCCATACTATAAGGAATTGTCATCTTAAAACAATTATGTTTGTTTTGAAGTTTGAGAAGAATCTTTCTTCTTCTCAAAACTTTGTTTTACCTTCATGATTTTTGTGGCTATTGTGCCAGATTTTAGAACTTTCCTTTCCATGAAATTCTGAAATGGCAAAGTTAGCATAAGTCTTCCTAAGATGTGAATAATTCCCATATAGAACTTTTTCTTAATTAACCTGTAGCCTAAATCATTAATTAAAAATTAAATCTGTTCTTAAAAGTTTTTTTTACTGATATGAATACTAGTATACCAAACAATTCTATAAAGGTTAGGATTATAACTAATTTCTATTAATTTATCATGTATATTTTTATAGGTATTTCTTTGCCCAGATAGGATATGTTCTTCCTAAAGTTAGGTAGCCAAAACACTCTAATTTTCGTGTTAATTGTAATCCATTTCCCTGTTAATTTATTTTAAAGTACTTAAGTCTGTGCCTATATTTTGTTTTCAGAATCATTAATGATTATAAAATTTTATTCCTGCAACACAATATACATTTATACTTTGAATACCTAGTAAAATTTCACTATGTAAAGCAAGATTTTTACTGTCAATGCCCATTTTTAAAATGAATATTCAGATATTTATATGTAGAGATGGTGGTGGTAATTTGTATTATCACATAATCAAGCACAAATGCAGGTATACTAAAAATAACATGGTAGCAATCATTTACTTATTTGGCCTTCTGAAGGCAAAGGCCAAAGCTGAAGCCAATTTTGGCTGAATACTGAGGCTAATTTCATTGAATCCCTATTTTATGTGTGGAGAAAAAGTTTTAGATTATATAATTTGCCAGAAGTTACACAGGCTATAAGTGCTCAAAGTAGGATTTGAACCAGGTAGCTTCAACCTTCTGCTTTTATAAATTGTGACTGACTTTTAAAAATTGTTGGTCTTGGCATTGTCCCCTACATGAAGAGATTTCCTTCATTCTGCCATTCCCCTTCCCTTCTTCTTTCCTGCAAGTAAAGGTACGATAGAGAAAAGGTCTAGAAGAGAGTGCCATTTCCTTTTCCTAGTCACTGAAATTACTGCTTTAAAAAGCAAAGACTTCTTAGCTTATATCTTAGGTTATACCTTGGTGAAAAATAAAGTGTAGGGTTTTTTATGACTTGTTTTCTGAGACTGGGATTAATAAACTGTCTAAGAAATCTTAAAGTTCAGGAAAATGAAACTTTGCTAAATTAAAACTTGTTGATTTAAATTGTCTTTAATACAATCCTGTTCAAACATATCAGTGTTAGACAGTGATAATTCTTATATCTTAGGTTATACCTTGGTGAAAAATAAAGTGTAGGGTTTTTTATGACTTCTTTTCTGAGACTGGGATTAATAAACTGTCTAAGAAATCTTAAAGTTCAGGAAAATGAAACTTTGCTAAATTAAAACTTGTTGATTTAAATTGTCTTTAATACAATCCTGTTCAAACATATCAGTGTTAGACAGTGATAATTGGGGGGTGGTAATGTCCTCAGTCTTTCTTTTAGATGAAGGGAAAATACTTCCTGAATTATAATTTGTATACCTTTTGGTGTAGGAGATTGGTACCAAAGACCATTTTCACCATGCATCTTAGAAACAAAAATTTGAGAATGTATGCATAAATATCAGGTAATCACAAAACTTGTGAATTGACACAGTATATCATTAACTGGCAGGTGTACCTGATTCATATTCAGTATATTTTTAAATAGGTAATCCTTTTATAAACTAATAATTGTGAAAAATCAGAAATTTATAAATACAAGCAGAAAATTAAAACCCTGATAACAGGAAAACCCTTATTAAAAGAGTCTGTGGAGTGGATGTGGCTTAAGGAGTGGGATGCCTACCTCCCACATGGAAGGTCCCATGTTTGATTCCCAGGGTCTCCTAAAGAAGACAAGCAAGACAGCAAGCTGACGTGGCAAGATGACACAACGAGGAGATACAACAAGCAGGGAGTGTATATAGCTCAAGCATTTGGGTGCCTCTCTCCCACATGGGAGGTCCCTGATTCAATTCCTGATGCCTCCTAAAAAAATGAGCAAACACAGAGCATACAACAGACAGACAGAGCAGACAGCAAGTGCAAACAGTGGAGCATGGTGGAAGGGAATAAATCTTTTAAAAAAAAAGATTCTTTGTGTATTTCCATCTAGTTTTTTCTATGTGCATGTATTATTAAGATTTCTGGAAAATTGAGATTAGGCTATAGATAGTTTGATATGCTATTTTTTATATTTAGCATATTGTGAATATTCCCTTGTATCCTAAAATTGCTTTGAAAACATTAGAACTGTATAATAACTGTGTCAGTATCTCAAATCATTTCTCTATTGATAATTTAGGTATTTTCTGTTATTTTTGGAATCCTTCTCTGATAGATTCCTAGATGTGGAATTATGGGATCAAAGACTTGTTAGATCTTCTGATAGCTCTTTCCAAATAGTTTGAAAAAAAGGGGGTACCGATCTATGTTGCCAAAAATGTCATTTCACCATATTCCATCAGATTTGAGTGCTTTTTTTTTTCTTACAAACAAGTTAAAAAGTTGACTTTTTGAAATGTTTTCTAGCCATTTGTTAAGCTTCATTTGTGAACTGTTTGTTTTTTCCCTCATTTTTGTATTGGTAAGATTGTGTTAGGGTTTATAACTATTTGCTAATACATAAATAGAAAATGTTTTTCAGAAATAATGTTTTAGTTGGATAATTGTTTTAGTTAATGAATATATCTCTTATTTTCTGTCATATTTTAAATATTTTTTATTCTTTAAAGATACGCTGTGATAGCATTTGGATGTGCCAGCTGTCCAAAAATAACTTGTGGGCGAGAAGGCTGTGGAACAGAGTTTTGCTACCACTGTAAACAGATTTGGCACCCCAACCAAACCTGTGATGCTGCCCGACAAGAGAGAGCCCAGAGTTTACGTCTGAGAACTATACGTTCTTCATCCATTAGTTATAGTCAAGAGTCTGGAGCAGCAGGTATTTATGTCTAATTTTTACTAATAAAATATTTGACATGTACAGAACAGTAGTTATTCTACTGTCTTCCTTTGCTGTCCCTTCAATTTTCAAAAGTGATTTTTATGTTAGCATTTCTATCCCTGAAGCACTGTGGAAGAAAGCAGTATTGAGATTGGAAGGATTTTATTGTCAAAAAGGAAGAATTGTGTTAATACCATAATTTACAGATTTAAAGCAGTATTCGTGAACTTGGAATGCTTTCTTTTACATATTTGTGACATATATTTTTTTACTTAAGCAATCTCATCAAATTCCAGGATCAAGGATTCAAAATCATACCTTAGCAGGTTAAACACTAAAAACATACAGGTGTTTTTGACTGTGAATTTTAAATTACCTGGGGATCTGTCTTAACATGTAAATGTGTGCATCTCATAAGTCTAAAAAATTTTTACATTTTTCTTATCATCATAATGTCTTTGAATAACATATTTAAAATTTAGTATTTTACATTCACAGAATTTTCATTATTTATTGAAATTTCAATGCTTTTCAGACAGATACTTATTTTTCTTACTGATTTGAAAGACACTAATTTGGAAAATACAGAATTGAGAAGTAGTATATATTCCTACCAGTATTGTTTTGAGATTAGTCAGTTACTACATGCTACTAGGGAAAAAAGGTCATATTAAACTTTAACAAAAATTTCAACAGTTAGTATTTCATATAATGTATTTGGATTTTCATGCATGTTTATTGACTCACTTGCTTCTATTTCCTCATGAAGATTTGGGGTGGAATGGTGTAATTTGTAAATATTGGTCTAGAAGAAATTGAGAAGAAACCCAAATATCCTAAACTGTCTTCGTGGGTAGTCAGCAATAGCCTTTGGGTGGTCAACTTGAAAATGATATCCCTTTTCTCTAAATTAGGGTGGGTATTGGTCATGGGACACAAACATATATACAGTAAGAGAAGGGATTCTGGAAACAGACCGCCTAGACTCGAATCCCTGCTTCTCTACTTATTCTTTGTGTGATCCTGAGCAAGTTACTTACCTCATCTGTACAGTGATGATACTAATAATATTCACTTCCTTAGAATTGAAGCATTTCTTGGCTCATAGTAAATGCTCTGGTTATATAAGGTTGGGAAACTCAGAGAAACCCTACCTAGCCTGTTGGAGATTTGAGTATTGTTTGAGTATTCTGGACCATCATTTTTTAAAAAATGAGTAAAGGATAGCTTTTGTTATTACTTTTTAAAGAAACATCACAATCCATTCACCCAAATGAATGTCGGTTGTCTTCAAAGTAGTTACCATGTGAGGTTTTATGTTTAATTTTAGCAATGTTAACCTGGAATGCCTTATTGGTTATAGCCTTTATGTCCTAATATATTCTCTTAAATTACTCCTTTTCTTTTAAAAAGTTATTTTATTTATTTCTCTCCTCCTGCACCATTGTCTGCTCTCTGTGTCCATTTGCTGTGTGTTCTTCTGTGTCTGCTGTACCCTCGGTGGCACCGGGAAACTGACAACAGAAGCAGACAAAGAAGACGCAGAAATAGACACAGAGAACAGACAACCGGCGTGGGGGGGAAGGGGAGACAAATAAATAAATCTTTAAAAAAAATAAAGTACATGGATTTTTATCTACAGTGCTTCAAAAATCAAAGCTGTCAGTAAAATAGCTAGATGATAGTTTCTTTTGCTGTAATCTATAAAAACATTAAAATTGAACTTGCTTTCTCACTGACTGGTACAAAAAGGGAGATACCATCTAAAATGGTTTTATTAATTACCATTATTCCAGATGTCTTGGTATTCTTTGTCTCACATTATCATAATACATTCAAAAGTTATTTGTACTTATTTCTTTTTAATCCTTCACCTGCACTTAAATGTGTTTAATCATATGGTACTTTAATAAATAACTCGTAACAATGTTTATATTTGTCTTAAAACTGTATTTGTCTTTGTGAGGCTCTTATAGCAACAAAGGGGTTTATGTACTCTGAGTTACATTTTTTATTTGTTACTATATTTTTTCCCTTTTATAAAAATAAACTATTTAGTGTACTTCCCACCCTCACCTCTTATCCTTTACCACTATCACCCTAAGAGTGGTAGTGTAACCAGTGTAACCATTGTTACATTTTGTCCTAGGTCCTTGTACATAATGTGGTGCTGGTTGGTCTTGGGAGTGAGAGGGTTTGAATTTAAACATTTTGAGAACATAGTTTTTTCTTAATATAAGCGACCCATATTTTAACAGTAAACAGAAACACGGTTTTCAAAAAAGAAAAGCTTTGTCAAACACTTTAAGTGTCATAAAACTTTTTTAAGATGTCAGAGAGCTGTGAATTGATTCTTTTTTTTTTTAAAGATTTATTTATTTATCTCCCCTCCCCCCACCCTGGTTGTCTGTTCTCTGTGTCCATTTTGCTGCTGCTTCTTTGTCAGCTTCTGTTGTTGTCAGCAGCACAGGAATCTGTGTTTCTTTTTGTTGCGTCATCTTGCTACGTCAGTTCTCCGTGTGGGCGGCGCCATTCCTTGGCAGGTTGAACTTTCAGTTGCCTGTTTATTCAGCAAAACAGTTCACTTTGGATTTTTGCATTTAGAAGCTATTTTGAGAGAGATCTTTATATAATATGTACAGTACATTTTTTTCCCTAATTTGCCGGAGAGACAAAAGTAGGCAAAGCAGCCTTTCATAGAAACATAAGTATACAGGGTGTGAAAAAAGGTACTTACAGATATATTTTGAGAGAGATCTTTATATAATATGTACAGTACATTTTTTTCCCTA
Organism: Dasypus novemcinctus; assembly: GCF_030445035.2. Lineage (NCBI taxonomy): Eukaryota > Metazoa > Chordata > Mammalia > Cingulata > Dasypodidae > Dasypus > Dasypus novemcinctus. Next base: position 63,102,199 of record NC_080686.1, on the reverse strand, counting down.
ATTTGCCGGAGAGACAAAAGTAGGCAAAGCAGCCTTTCATAGAAACATAAGTATACGGGGTGTGAAAAAAGGTACTTACAGATATATAAAGAGACATAGCAAAATAATACATTGCTTATAGTGCCAGTTCTCTAACATTTAATCTCAGCATATTAAAAGACTTTTATATTTTTAGTGCCTTAAGAATAAACAGGGATGTCATCTTTTAGTTTGGTATCAGAGTCAAAGCCTGAGTCTCTTTACTCTTACCTTTAATTAGATTATCTGCTACTTGGGTATACATTGAAATGAGGAAGCTTATTAATATTCCATTTATGTAGTTAGCACTAGCATTTCTTTAATTTTATGTAGATGTTATATCAGGTATAAAAGCCAGTTTTTTTTTTCGTTCATCCCCCAATATTAAAAATTTTTTAAAATGTAGACTGTGTTCTCTGGATCATTTAATAATGACTTACAGGTATTTGTAATTTTCATATTCTAGTAGTTATTTATCTTGGTCTGGCTGCATAAAATATTTTGAGTTTGCTCAAAATTGCTTGAATTGTTAAAACACTAATTGTGAGCATTGACGGTTCTTAAGTTAAAAAACAGCTTTGGCCCTAGAAGAAGCATAAAGGAAACCTGAATTCACTGATAAAGCACAGGTAAAATTTGGCCATAAAACCTATAGAAAGGAGAATAGAATATTAATGCTTACAATGTAAGAAATTGGAGCAAATAATTAAGTGGTTAGCACTATAAATAACTTTTTTAAAAACCATGCCATGGGAAGCACATGTAGCTCATTAGTTTAGCATGCCTGCCTCCCACATATGAGTGAGGTCCCAGGTTCAATCCCCAGTAACTCCTTAAAAAAATTAATGAACAACAAAAAAACCCCATGCTACTGGAAAATATAGCAAGAGTAAATTAATTATAGTTTGCTATTTAAATAAATGCCAAAGTTAAAGATGGTTGGGTTATTTGAAATAACTTGTAGCTTGTGTCAGTGATTCCTTAAGTTATTTTGCCACTTGATTTTGATGTGACACTTTGGGCTTTGTAACCACATTACTATGTAAGGAGCATACACTAACAGCATTTGAGCCCTTAAGACAATCAAAAACAGTCCTGAGCATAACTAACAAGGGTTGTGTTAATTCTGAAACTGTTTTCCACTGTTGAATACTTATAACTGTATAATTCTTCCTTAACTTATTACCTCTTCTCTTTTATTCTGGGTATTGACTGATTCTTTGCAAGGTCCACCTTGTAGTTTTTCCAGTGCCTATAGTTGATGTTACTTAGAAAAGAGAAATGAATAGTACTTTATATATAGTACCTCAGATTAATGCCAAATTTTAATTTCCTATTAGTGTTTATTCACTAAATAGTATATAGAATATCTACATTTTAATTGAGATGTTTAGAAAAGTTCTAGAATATCAAATCCACCTAGAGAAAACAGCTATGGGGTAGGGACAAAAACAAACTTCATTTAGTTTACTGTTTGCCTCAAGCTTCCTTCATTGGTTCGTTTTTTTGTTTTGTTTTGTTTTTAATCTTTTGTTATTCTTCATTCTCATTATTCTGGTTTTGTCTTTGAAAAATATTTGCTATTTGAAAATGTAATGTAAAATATTCCCTTTCTCAGAAAGGAAGAAAAAAATGCTTATATACTAAAAAATCACAGGTTAAAGCTATCAGTTAACAAATTTTACATGTTAGTTTTTGTTTGTTTTAGTAGTGCCACAACTGATATTAATCTTCCCCAAATTTTTATTTTTAGGCCAATTTTACATACTAAAAAGGCTCTCTGTTTTCCCAGTAGCTGACGATATAAAGCCATGTCCACGATGTGCTGCTTATATAATAAAGATGAATGATGGAAGCTGCAATCACATGACCTGTGCTGTCTGTGGTTGTGAGTTTTGTTGGCTGTGTATGAAAGAAATCTCAGATTTACATTATTTAAGGTAAGTTTATAGAAGGAGCTATTTATATCTAAATACAATTTTCTATTGTAAGACAAAAGCATTTTTTGGAGGAAAGTATTACCCTAAGCATTTTAAAGTCAAGATTTATAAGTTATTCAAAGAGATCTGTTTTTTCCTAGTTACATAAATTTAAAAGGAACCAAATTATTTTGCTAGTTATTTGGGACTGATAACTAGTCAAAAATAGAAATGGAAATTACCTATAAAGCCTATATTTGATGCCCCATTGTAATTATGTTAGTTATTTATTTTTTAGAGTTATGTATTTTCTCCCCCTTCCCCTCCTCCCACCCTGCTATTTTTATTGTCTGTGTTGTCTTCTCATTTTCTCTTCTCTACCATTCACTGGCATTCGATCCTGGAGCCCTCTGATATGGAGAGAGGTTCCCTGTCAATTGCACCACCTCAGTTCCTGGTTTCTACTGTGCTTCACCTTGACTCTCCCCTTGTCTCTCTTTTTATTTATTTATTTATTTATTTATTTCTCCCCCCCCCCCAACCCCATCCCCCACACCGGTTGTCTGTTCTCTGTTTCTATTTGCTGCGTCGTCGTCTTTGTCTGCTTCTGTTGTTATCAGCGGCACGGGAATCTGTTTCTTTTTTGTTGCATCATGTTTTTGTGTCAGCTCTCCATGTATGAGGCACAATTCCTGGGCAGGCTGCACTTTCTTTCGCGCTGGGCAGATCTCCTTACGGGGCGCACTCCTTGTGCGTGGGGCTCCCCTACGCGGGGGGCACCCCTGCGTGGCATGGCACTCCTTGCGCGCATCAGCACTGCACGTGGGCCAGCTCCACACGGGTCAAGGAGGCCCGGGGTTTGAACCGCGGACCTCCCATGTGGTAGACGGATGCCCTAACCACTGGGCCAAGTCCGCTGCCTTGTCTCTCTTTTTGATGCATCATCATCTTGCTGCATGACTCATTTGTGTGGGGCACTGGCTTAGCATGCAGGCATTTGCACCGGCACTGTCTCACCACGCCGGCACTTGCACAGGCACTGGCTTGCTGCACAGGCACGCTTTCTCTTCTTTTTTACCAGGAGATCCCAGGGATTGAACCCAGGTCTTCCTATATGGTAGGCAGAAGCTCTATCCCTTGAGCCACATCTGCTTCCCCATTTAGTTTTCTCATGTATAAATTCCTTCATTCATGCTACAAAGTGAATTTATGATAGAATCAAATAATTGTATGCCTAAAACAGGTATAAAAATAAACACAGGCTTTGCATTAATTTACTCTTCAAAAACTAACTTAAGGTTTTGAGGGTAATGGAGGACTAGGGATAAATTTTTAACCTAAATCCCAGTTGTCAGTATCCCTTAAATATAATTTATGGTTGTTCGTACCTTAATTTTTTGACTTTTGATGATCTAAGAATTCAAAGAAAGGAAAAAAAGAACAAAACAAAACTGACTTCTAAGTATGAGAATTCCTATTTTATATATAGTCATTGTTTTAATATAGCACTTTGTTGTGATGTTTTGCAGCAGTTACTTTACATTATGATTTCTTTACATTAGTCCATCAGGATGTACTTTTTGGGGCAAGAAACCCTGGAGCCGTAAGAAGAAAATATTGTGGCAGCTGGGAACACTTGTTGGTGCTCCTGTGGGAATTGCTTTAATAGCTGGCATTGCTATCCCTGCAATGATTATTGGCATTCCTGTGTATGTGGGCCGTAAGGTAAAATGCATAATTCTTGTTGGTTCTTTATCCTATTCTAACTCTTTAAGTGTGTCTCTCTTTAGGATTGATGATGTTTTTTATTTTGTTTTTTAAGACAAATGTCATTTTTAGTTTTTTCTGTATAAATAAAGAATCATTTTATCATAGGATAATAAATGTTCAGTGTTTGGCAAGCTTCTTTGTAAACATAAAAAAACAGACTTAAAAAGTATCTGAATCTGAAAACTTCAGTACCATTTGCATTGGAAACCAACTTTAAGCATAAAATACTGAAGGATACACACCTAACATTTTTCTATGGGCATATCCTTGTAAAATCAAGTATACAAGATCTTTTTAATAAAAATTGATAGCTAAATAAAGCTTATAACACATGCCCTCAGGCAAAGAATTAGCCAGTTCCTGAATTGTTCCCTACTCAGTACAAAACTCCTTTTCACTCAGACTACTGCGATTAGTAAATATGCTGTTTTGCAGATTCCAACATGTTGGTGAAAGTCCAAATACCAATAATTATTGACAACTGATGAATTATTATTCATTAGCTAAGCATATAATTCTTTTTTGAAAGATTAAGAGGACAGTTTATGAAGTGGTTAAGAAGTCTGCTGCTGTCAAAATTAATAGATTCTCTGGATTTTTTCTTTTATTTTCTCTCTTCCCCTATATTGTGCTCTAGAATGAGAATCATGATCTTGAATTTTTTGATAATATTTTTCTTTATAACAAGGGATCTGGAAAAAAAGTGATTCTATTTAGTGATGCTTACATGTTATTCCTTTTTAAGGTCAATTTTTTTAAAAGAAGATTGGAAACTTCCTTAAGCTCTTTTACCATTTAAAGAATCTTAATTAGAAAGAAACCTGTGGAATGCTAACACTTATTAGAAGTATCCTGTTAATCAAACATCCAACTCATGTCTCTGGAAAATAATATTAATTCCTTCTCCTTTACTCATTAGATATTATACTACTCCTGAATAAAATTATAAAAACTACTTTTACTCGATTGTTTTAAAAGTAAGCACAAAGTGGAAAACGGACTTTGGCCCAGTGGTTAGGGCGTCCGTCTACCATATGGGAGGTCCGCGGTTCAAACCCCGGGCCTCCTTGACCCGTGTGGAGCTGGCCCATGCGCAGTGCTGATGCGCGCAAGGAGTGCCGTGCCACGCAAGGGTGTCCCCCGCGTGGGGGAGCCCCACGCGCAAGGAGTGCGCCCGTGAGGAAAGCCGCCCAGCGTGAAAAGAAAGTGCAGCCTGCCCAGGAATGGCGCCGCCCACACTTCCCGTGCCGCTGACGACAACAGAAGCGGACAAAGAAACAAAAAAGCAGACAAAGAAACAAGACGCAGCAAATAGACACCAAGAACAGACAACCAGGGGAGGGGGGGAAATTAAATAAATAAATAAATCTTTAAAAAAAAAAAAAAGTAAGCACAAAGTAAAGTCTGTTAAGTCACTGACTTCTTCTAGAAGTAAATTATTAATAAGCAAATTATTAGAATATGGTTTAAGAAACATAGGTTTACTTTGAATTAGAACATTCAACTATAAAAGTTGTATGAGAAATCACCCAACTTATAACTGTAGGTCAATTTCATCTAAATCAACTATGTAATTTATTTTTCTCTTTGATCTCTTACCCTCATTTTAATTTTTTATTCAAGATTCACAATCGATATGAAGGCAAGGATGTTTCAAAGCACAAAAGGAATTTGGCCATAGCAGGTGGTGTAACATTGTCTGTAATCGTATCTCCAGTAGTAGCTGCAGTAACTGTAGGTAAGAAAAAACTTAATATTAATTACCTCAGATTTTATAGAATTAAACTTTCAGGAAAGAATTTTAAAAACAAAGCATTATATTGTTGAAGACAAGAGGGTTACTTTTTTATATACTTAAGGACAATTGAAGCTGAGCCTATAGAAAGCCTCTCATTCAGTAACTCTATTGGTCAAAAGTATTATTGTAGACTCAGGAGTCTACTTTGGGGTCCTGATAAATTGTTAGTGTCTGATTACCCCCACCATTCTCTCATACAGTCCTGAGACCTGAAACTTAAAAAAAATAAAACCTTTGTATCACTTTATTTTCCTTTTCCTTCCGTTTATCACCTGATTGGCCAGGAGCTTGAATTTGCTGCATCCCCTAAGAGCTAGGTAAATCATTTTTGGCAAGTGTTCCAATCATATCTGTAGAACCTTAACACTTTACCTGGTATACCTTCTCTTGAAAAAACTTTATGAAACTTATGTTTCTGTGGTTTATTTTTTGGTTGCAGTAACTAATTTAATTCTCTTTTAGGTATTGGTGTTCCTATTATGTTAGCATATGTCTATGGCGTTGTTCCAATTTCTCTCTGTCGAAGTGGCGGTTGTGGAGTTTCAGCAGGAAATGGAAAAGGAGTCAGGATTGAATTTGATGATGAAAATGATATAAACGTTGGTGGACCTAACACAGCAGTTGGTAAATCCTTTAAGAAAGGAATAAAATGTACTTAGTTTAAGAATGGTGGGGGAGACTGTAGATATCATGCAAGTTAGAATTTCCATTACTCTTCTCTTACTAGCCTAATAGTTTTCAACCAGAAGTGCATAACTAAAACAAAATGCTGAGGAAAGAGGTATATAGATGAAAAAGATGAAATATTTCTGAGTACCTTACCTCCACTGGGAATGTAATATCTTAGAAATCCTAAGCTTTTCATCTTAAATTTTGTTAAAATTATGACAAATTAGTTAGAAAAGAATATGAAGATGCATGTGGAAAGAATATGAAGATGCATGTGGTTTGTAAAAGATAAACAAGTAGCCAATAAATAGAAACTATCTTTAACCTAATGCTACTCAAAGAAATATGGATTAGAATAATAAATGGCAGGATTAAAAAGAATGAAAATATTTTATTGATAAGAATATAAACAAGTATGTCCCTCCAAGTCTACAAGTGGGAGTATAATTAATAAACCTTAAAAAATGTGCATGTTCTATATTCCAGAAATACTTATTATAGAAATTTATCTAAAAATAAAACGGGCTGATATGCAAAGGTAATTTCCATTCTGTCTTAACGTCACTTTAATCAGATTTTAATTTCTACCATTCCAGGCTTTTATCTTTACCATTCCACCAAAGCAAAGTCACCAGTGACTTTAGTATTATCAGATATTGGTCATTTCTTGGTTCTCACTTTAATATAGCAGTGGCACCTTATTATAACATGGTAGACCATGTTCTCCTTCTTAAAACTCTCTTCACTTGCCTTCTGGAAGACTACTGCTCATCTCTCTTATTTCACTGGTTATCCTTCTCCGTATTCTTTGCTGACTGATTTTCCTCTCCTAACCACAAAATGTTAGGGTTTCCCAGGGCTTTCAGACTTTTCTTTTTCTTATCTACTCTCACTTCCTAAGTCATCTCATCTGTTAAGTAATATACAAACAAACCTCTCCCAAATTTTTATATAGGCCAGAACTCTCCCCTGAACTTCAAATTTTTGTATATTTAAATCTCCTCCTTAATCCGCATTTGAATGTCTAATAATTTCAAGTTTAACTTGTATACAACTAAACTCTTCCCTCTCAAACCTATTCTTTCCTCAGTCATCCCCACTTCCATAAGTAGTTTCTCCATTTTTCCTGTTGTTGGAGCCAGAAACCTTCACTCATCAGTAACTTCCCTTTTCCCCCTCATTTCTTGAATTTGATCAATCAGTAAATTGTTTTACTCTTCTTTCATTATTTAACATTATCTAATCACTTCTCATGCTCTTCACTGCCAATTCCACTAACCCAAGGTACTATCTTCTTTACTGGGCTAATGTAATAAGAACCTGCTCCCTGCTCTGCTACTCAGCTTCACTCATTTATAATCTATTCCTGCAATGCTGTGACAACTCTGAAAGGTAGATCAGACTGTCTTTCCTATTCTCAGACTCACCCAGTGGCTTCTGATTATACTAGGGTTAAAAATCCAAAGTCCTTATCTTGGCCTTTTAAGTCCCCACATCATCTGGCCCTGGCTATGCCTCTGAATTCTTAACACATTCCTCTTTTAAACCACCCCTCTTTGATGATTTTGAGGAAGCTAGGCACTCCTTCTAGCTTTTAAACTTTGCAGTTTCCTCTGCCTGGAATACTCTTCCCCTGGGTAATTTCATGGCTCACTTCTTCACTTCTTTTGAGACTCTGCTCGAGCATTACATTATCAGAGAGGCCTTCCCTGATCATGCTATATAAAATGGCTCAGACATTCCTGAACATTTTCCCTCCCATTCTATACAAAGTATGTGAAAAGTAACATAAGATTGGAATATAATGTTATCAGATCTTTTAATAATTTGTAGATAATTGGAATTATGGAATATATCTAGAAATCAACTTTTGACCCATTCTTTAGAGAATAAATTACACCTTTATAAAAACTGCCTTTTAATTTTCCTCCATGGTCAGCTAAATATTCAACAACTAGGTTCTTTATAGAACTTCTAAAGTTCTGGATTGCTTAAAAAGTGACTGTTTAAAATTGAGGGTCATGCCATGGTTTAACTCTACTAAGCTATTTCCTTTTACTCTTACCTTATAGTTATATGTCCATGACTCCAGGCATCTTTTCTGTTTGTGTGTATGTTTCATACATGATAATATGCCCTATCTGAAATCAGGGAGAAATTTAAGAAGGGGGAAATTAATAATCATACTTGTTTTTTGAATATTTGCGTTTAGATACAACTTCGGTAGCAGAAGCAAGACACAACCCTAGCATAGGGGAGGGAAGTGTTGGTGGTCTGACTGGAAGTTTGAGTGCAAGTGGGAGCCACATGGATCGAATAGGAGCCATTCGAGACAATTTGAGTGAAACAGCCAGCACCATGGCACTAGCTGGAGCTAGTATAACAGGGAGTCTATCAGGAAGTGCCATGGTAAACTGTTTTAACAGGTAAGAAACAATAATGCATTTTGTTTTGTTTTTGCTTTCTGTTAAACTACAAATTATTAATTAGATGAGGAGAATTTAGAACACAAAACATGATGACTACCTCCTCCTAGGTCAGGGTTGAAAATAGTAATGTTAAAAATTGAAATTTTAGTGGTGGACAATGAGTAAAGGGTAGTTATCATTTCTTAATTTTGCATATTTTATCATTTTTTAATTGTCACAGAATATCCATGATGCTGTTAAAACTAAGTCTAAGGCCTAACATTCTACCATGTTTTGTTTTGTTGTTTTGTTTTGACGATACTTGTCAAATGTTATAAGTCATTGCTGGGCCTGCTTCAGTGGACACATAGAGGCAAGGCTTACATCTGGCTTTAACTTTGGAGGTGGCAACAACTTGATGTTAGGACATTGGCTAAGGCCTGAGGGAACAGGTGGAGTCAGGGCATCTGAGAATGTATGAACTGGGGCCCGGATGGTCTGCATGGGTCCTTCTATGTATTAATGGTTACTTGATTCTCAACAAGTGTTTGACTAACAGCCATATAGATAAATGGAATAAATGAACGCATTTTTATCTTTCCTCGTTTCCTTTTTGGTTCACTATTCTTTACTTGGGTTTATTAGTTTTGATTGTTGTGTGTGTGTGTTTTAACATAGGAAGGCATGAATTAAAAGGTGAATCATTTATATTATTTTTAGTTTGCATTTAAACATACACTCTTTAAGTTATAGTCATATATATTATTATCTCTTATTTTAAGAATCAAACTTTTTATAGAATCATTTTTAATGTAGATACCCAAGATTTCTTGATTCACGATTCTGTCATGTATTCTGATTTTGCATTTGCCATTGAAACATGACATGCACAGTGCCACATCCTAAGTGAGAAGGGAGTGAGCTTATTTAAGCTTTTTTAAAGCACAAATCATCTGTGTGCTTTTTTTGTGTTACTCCCTTACTTTGCAGAGTTAATTTTTCCCATTTTATTTGGATGGCTGCTATTTTTCAGTATGCTGCAATAGAATTTGAATAATCAAATAAGAGACTTTTTAAAAAGTACTGTTTATAGCGGTTTCTAAAATAGTTTCTTGTTACTAGGGTCCTTAACTGAATTATTTAAAGATACATATTACATTAGTACTGATATTATATATAATTTTGTTTTTTATCTGCGACCTCTCCCCCTTTAAGGTTGGAAGTACAAGCAGATGTACAGAAAGAACGGTACAGTCTAAGTGGAGAATCTGGCACAGTAAGCTTGGGAACAGTTAGTGATAATGCCAGCACCAAAGCAATGGCAGGATCCATTCTGAATTCCTACATCCCATTGGACAAGTAAGGAACAGATTATTATAAAATCATGAGGATTTTAAAATTAATTTTAAAAGAATTTTCCCTGTCATAAGGCAAAATTACCACCAATTTTGATATTAAATTCTCTAGGAAAGAAAATGTTAAGAAGTTGTGTTAAAAGATTACCAGAGCTGGCAATATTTTTAATGATTTTGAATGTTGAGATTGGGATATTTTATATGTTAATGATTGTAGAGTATACACAAATTATTTTCCACATTTGTAGTAAAGTAGTTGTAGAAGATGAAACCAGGTTTGCTGGTTGCTGGTTTGGCAATAATTTAATTGCCAAATTAAATTATTATAACAACATGGATGAACAATGAAAACATTTTGTTAAGTAAAAGAAGCCAGTCAAAAGACCATATATTGTATTGATTCCATTTATAAGAAATATGCAGACTAGGGAAATCCATCAAGACAGAAGGAAGAATAATGGTTCCCACAGGCTACAGTGAGGGGAGAATGGGAATTGACTGCTGATGGGTACAAGGTTTCTTTTGGGATGATGAAAATGTTCTGGAATTAGTGGCAACGAATAATGAATTTCATAGTATTTTAAATGTCTCAATAAAGCTGTTCAAATTTTAAAAAAAAAGATGATAACATAGTGCCTCAAACAATATATAAATGCAGCTACTAGTTTAAAAAAAAAGTACATCCTTAGTCCTCTGTTTTGAATTTTTTTAGTACAGTTTATTCTTCATAAATTTGTTCTAATAGTCTATATTCTTTTTTAATTTTTCACACAGAAGCTTCTCCCCTGCTTTGCTGTCATCTGAATAAAATGAAAAAGGAAGTAAAAAATTATATTTGTTTTTTTACTCTTACGTTTCAGAGAAGGCAACAGTATGGAGGTACAAGTAGATATTGAATCAAAGCCATCCAAATTCAGACACAATAGTGGAAGCAGTAGTGTGGACGACAGCAGCGCCGCCCGAAATCTTGCTGGTGTTTCATCCAGTGGCTTGCCTGAAGGTAAACCCAGTGCCACCAAGTGGTCCAAAGAAGCAACAGCAGGAAAAAAACCAAAAAGTGGTAAATTGAGGAAAAAGAGTAACATGAAGATAAATGAGACCAGAGAAGACATGGATGCACAGTTGTTAGAACAACAAAGCACGAACTCAAGTGAATTTGAGGCTCCGTCCCTCAGTGATAGTATGCCATCTGTAGCAGATTCCCACTCAAGTCATTTTTCTGAATTTAGTTGTTCTGACTTAGAAAGCATGAAAACTTCATGTAGTCACGGTTCTAGTGATTATCATGCCCGTTTTGCTACTGTTAGCATTCTTCCTGAGGTAGAAAATGACCGTCTGGAAAATTCCCCACATCAGTGTAGCATTTCTGTGCTTACTAAAACCACGTCATGTTCAGAAGTTCCACAGTTGAATCATATTACTGAAGAACATGGTAACAATGGAGTAATACCTAATGTTGGCTTATATTTTAGTGATGCACTAAAAGAAACAAATAACAACCATTCACATCAGACAATGGAATTAAAAGTTGCAATTCAGACTGAAATTTAGGTCTATAAATGCTGCAAAATAATTACCACTGAACAACTTTGGAGCTGGTTGAACTGTATGTGACTACTTAAAAGTTTAAAGTTACCAGCAGAAGCCAGGTTTCATAATCATAATGCAGATATATTTTTTATGTTCAGCAAAGCATTGTGTTTCATGTGGATCTTAATTACCAAACTATGAAATGAAGGCTTTAAAAGTGCATTATTATAAGGATAAAAATCTTAAGGGTAAAGCATGTTTTGTGTGTTTGCCACAAAACACTGCTTAAGCACGTACTTGTATATTTAGATAGAAATTTGGCTTAATTTGTAATTGATATAAAATCCTAATGCATTCTACAACATTCTTATGAAGAAAACTTGAGGCTTAGGGATAAGTGGTTAGTGACATTTTATTGAAACCACTAAGGGATACTATTTGAAAGAACCTTGCAAGGTTACTTTAGTATATGATACTCTTTGTAACATTTCTATTCATAACCAGAAGTAAATTTCATTTCTTTATTCATATGCAGTGTGTGGATATATAAAGCTTAATGCAGCCCATTTGCTACCATTTGGATACTTAAACACATTGAGCAAGATTGTGGCAGTTTTTGCACAACTTTGAAATAGAAATACCTGATACTCTATATATCTTGTATATTGTTGATGCCTTCTTAGAAAAAATGTATAATGGTAGGTAATCAAGTATACTAACAACAACAAATAAGATATTTAACACTGCAGAATAAAATTCCATTCACATACAAGTATTAAAAAAAAAAAAACCTTTCTTTCACTAAAGAAAGAACCCTAAGGGTTCTTGGTGCCTTTGGAATAGGCTGGGTTTTAAGGACCTAGTCATTTGAGGATTTTTCTGTATTTTCCAAATTGTCCTCTCTAGCCACCTTGGATTATGTAGAAAAATGCAGTAAATAGACAAACATGAATGTGATTAGTAACAATGCTGAAAAAGTATTAGCCTACCAAAGACACACTCAGGCTTTAGTGAATAATTTTACATAATCTCAGTTTTTAAATAGATGCGTTTCTTCTCCAATCATGAAATCAAAGCATGGTGCAGAGTTTGTACAAGTACAAAAGCAGAGGATTCCACAGACAGCTAGCTCTATTTACCTTTGCTTTTGTTTATGGAAGCTGTTTAGCTAACAGAAACAGAAGTTGGCCAAAATACTGCCTGTATTGTTAACTTCCTGTATAATTGACTAAAATGAAGCAGGTTAACCTCAATGATAGTAGTTAAAATGTTCCATCTTATGTGTTTCTTTTAAGTATTGCCATTATGGTGCTACTAAGCATTTTCTTTTGACAAAAAGGAAAAATGTCATGGGCTGCAGTCTTCTTCCATCACTTTTCTTCACCAGGTCCATTAATATGCTTATAACACTAGTGCCAGTTATTTTATTTGATAATGCTTCATATAGTATTTGTATATTTGTTTGCATTCCAATTCTGTTCCATAATGAGTGTGTAAATTGCATACGTGAAATAAATGTAAATACTAATGCATTTGCTGCTTTTGGTTTGTATGCAAGTGTTTTTATAAGAACCAGAGTATTGATTTCCCCTGTGGTGGTATTCAGAAATATATTGCAAGTCACTGATACTATTCTGTCTTCTAGTCTCTCAGCCCAAAGGGAAATATTTCCTGAGCTTTTGTAAACTTAGAAGCAAATGTTAGAAAGTATTCTTTCTTTGTGTCTAATGCCTGCCTTTCCTCTGGAAAGAAGCTGCTTCATCCATCAACATAATTTCATTTTAAAAAAAATTAATTGGTTGGATTTAACTTAATAGATCATTGTTAAATTTTGAAAAGAGATCAGTATTATACATCCTCATTTTAACAGAAAAGTAAAATCTTAAAAGACTAGTATAAGAGATTCTACTCTGACAAAATTAGATTATGAAACCAGAACTATTTAAATTCAACTAATAGTAATTAAGTGCTTTCTATTATCATAGCCTCTATAAAATACATAGATGGATTTTTCTGGTCTGTAGGTTAACATACTCATTCAAATTATTTTCTGAAGTATTAACTGCCTTCTTGATATTTCTGTAAAAGACTAAGGGAAGCTAAATGATCTCAGGAGAAATACAGCCAAGGAATGTCATATAGGAGGCCAGTATCTTCAGTTCACCCCTTCCCCTCTTCCAATTGTACCCCCAAGCCAGTACCACCTCAGTTTCACCTCAGAAATGGCCTAAACCTTTCAACTGGCTTCCGAAGTTCTTTCATCTCCCACAGGGCCTTCTAACTTCGAATAATTTAAAATCAAGCCATATTTCCCTCTAGCTCAACTGTGGGCTAACCTCCGGTAAGAGAAGACCTCAGATTTCAAGACAAACAAGACTTCACTCACCAAATTTTTTTTAGCCTTTGCACTTTGCTTCCTATAAAACCTGGAGAGGAAATTTCACATGGTAGTGAGAAAGCATACAAAGATTATAACAGTATGCCCTACTTTTCATTATGTAAATCATCAGTCTAAATGGAGTCTCTTAAATATACCAATTCCCAGCTTCAGAGCACTGAAATTAACTTTTTATATTAAGTTCACACTAAGTCCATCTTGTTTACTTTTTACAAAAATTGAGTTAATTTGTAAATATGTAAGACTTTCCATAGCATATTATCTAGTTAAATGTCAGTTTAGATCATCAAGTGTATTTGTTGAAAATCATCAGATGTATTAAGTCTGAACTGCCCCATAGTTCTGCCTTTGCATTCAGAGTTGTCATTTGATTTCCCTAATTATGAGATAAAGTTATGACTTCAAGCCACTGTTTATATACTGGTTGGTTTGAATTGCCCAATAGTATTCTGAACTTGGAGAGATAGGATTTGACTGTCAATATTGTTGTAAATTGAATTATGTACTCCAATTTAGACATGTTCTTAATTTGCATTTCTGTGGTTGTGAACTCATTGTAAGTAAGATCTTTTGAAGATATTTTTAGTTAAGGTGTAGCCAGCTGAAACTGTGAGCCTTAAAACCCAGATTACTGGAGTCTGTATAAACAGAAGAAATTCAGCCAGAGGAAGGCATGGGAAGGAGCCAGAAGTCAGTGGGACCCAGAAGAGAAAGGAAAGGACATCACCATGTGATATGAGGCAATGATATAAGCCCAGGAACCCCAAAGAATCATTGGCAACCAATACTAGAATGTCACAGACTTTGGGAAGAAAGCACCACCTTGCTGACACCTCAATTTTGGACTTCTAGCCTCAAAATCATGAGCCAATTCCTGTTTAAGCCCACCCATTGTGTAGTATTGTCATAGCAGCCGGGCCAAGTAAGACAAATATTATCAATAGTACTGGCAGTTAATACTATTCTCAAGTAGGCAAACAAGTTATTAATTTGGTAGTCACTGTTTAATAGATGAATAGTGAAAGCATTTTCAGTTTGTAAGTTTGGTTTAAATTGAACCAGTTTTCTCCATATGCCAGCCAGAATTTTTATGATTTCTACCAGTTTACTTAACAAAGTAAAAGGCACTATTCTAGGTATTGAGAATACAGCAGAGTGCCCCCCCCCCAAAAAAAAATCTGGATTCAAGTTGGGAGAGAGAAAAAATAATAAACATATACATACAACTGTAAAGCCGCATGATGGGTGCTATGAAAAAGGTAGAGTGGCTTCGGGTATTGGGTCACAGTGGCTGTATTATAAAGGGCAAAATTAGATGTCATCTGTTCAAAGAGTTAAAGGAAGAGAAGGAGAAACCATGCAGACATATCTGGTGGATAAGCATTCCAGGAACTTTTCCCACAGTTAGACCTCAATCCCTGGGATTTGGATTTGATGTCTAGTAGGGGAAGTCTGCCACCGTGCTTTTCTTGAAATGTGTCTTAGCTGTTCTTGGTACTTTACAGTTCCATAAACATTTTAGAATAATCTTGTCAAGTTCCACAAATTTTTACTAGGATTGTGAATTAGGTCTTTTGCATAATTTGTTAAATTTAATACCAATTACTTGTTTTTTATGCTATTGTGTATGATCTTTTTTTAAAAAAATCATTTTCTATTTTTGGCTTATATAAAAATACAGTTGAATTTTGTATAATGATTTGGTATCTAGGGAAACTTATTCTCTTAATTCTAGTAGTTTATCTCTAGATTCTCTGGGGTTTCTTTGTACAGTTATTATCTGATAACTTTATTTAACCCTTTCACGGTGTCAGATACTTTCTAAGTACCCATTAAATATTAACTTATTTACTCCTCAGAACACCTCTATGAGCTGGTACTCTTAATCCTATTTTACAGATGAGGACACTAAAGCATGAGGATATTAATTTGCCCAGGGTTGCATAGCTGGTAAGTAGTAGAGCTGGGATTCAGGCTGTTTTGTTTCTTTCTCCTCCATCTTTGCACCATTTCTTTTTCTTGCCCAATTGTACTGGCTTGGACTAAACGGTGTATAGTGCTGAGTAGCAATGATTATAGGGGGCACTGTTGACTTGTTAGTGGTTTCAAAGGGAAATCTTGCAATGTTTTACTATTAATGACATTTGCTGCAGATGTATTTGTAGAAACCCTTTTATTAAGTTTAGTAAATTTCCTTGTAACTCCTAGTTTGCTAGGAAATTTTACCTTGGAAAATATATTGAATTTCATAGGTTGCTTTGGAGGGGGGCATCTATCATTGAATCATGATTTTCTCCTTTAATGTGTTAATTTGGTGAATGTGATTTTTCAAAAGTTAAGTTAATCTCCTGGGACAAACTTTGATATTGGGATGTACAAAGCTGGAATTACATCTTGAATGGTTGGTAGAAATTATTGTTATGGCTCTCTTGGCCTGAATTGTTTGTTTCTTAATACTATGAAGAATAATGTTTTCAGGGTTTGTAAACAGTTTATTTTTCATCAATATAACAAGAATATAGTAAGGAATGGCAAGCTCTTTCCTGTACCAGAATTTACTAATACTAGAATGTGTAGACTTTGTTGGCTCGCTGGTGCCTACATAGTCCTTTTATTATATATATTTTTTCTTTTCAGCCTTTTGCCTGATTGCAGTGGAGCACCTATTTCTCCTAACTTTTGTTCTGTATGAAAAAAGTAAAACTTAGATATTTCATTACACCAAGTATACCAGGCACCTCCAAATTCTAAATTATGAATTCAAGATCCTGGGAAAGCAGAAATCTTGAAAAGATAAATTGTAGTTCTCTTGAGGGCAGGAACTTTGTTTTCCTTTTCTTTTTCCTATAAATATGTATGTAATATATGAAGAGGGATTGAGGATGTTTGCTTTGATGGGGCAGAACTGAGCAGAGGGAAAGAGCTTGTTTGTGGACTTAAGACCTCAGAGTTGGTAACTGGCCACTTCAAATATTGTGTGCTAAAATAAATTGTTTGAAATGACTGAGTGGCTGATAAGGCAGTCACTTTTAGCAAGGTTTTATACCAAATATGTTCATTTATAAATATTCCATAACAAATGTAGAAGCTCATGGTTGGTATAACCAGGGCATTTTGTTTGCTTTTTTTGTTTTAAAATGTAGTAATTTCAGCTAGATATAGGAAGAAATCACTATTACTTTGGAAGTAATGTGCGAATAGATGTTATGGGGCAGTTACAGTTAAAATTTAAATGAAATGTGCATAAAAATTTATTTTTCCTATCTTTTCCTTTTTGTGTTGCCCCCCATTCTCTGCCCCTCTTCCCACATTATCTCCCCCTATAACCAAAAGAAGTAATCAAGCTTGTAGGATACCATCGTTTTCTCCATGTCACACATTTTACATGTATACATATATTTTTGCCATTAATTTCTTGATTTTCTCAGTAATAACAGAAATCTAAGTCAACTGGTATAGCTCTAATTCATTCCTTCTAATACCTGCTTAAAATTTTGAGTGGTATTGAAGTGTTGTAGTTTATTCAGATATTCTCATATTGATGGTTATTCACTTGGTGTCATGTGTATTTTTGCTTGCTTTCGTCACTGAAATACACTGCAAGAAATAACTTCATACATAAGTTCTTAATTTTTGGTAGTATTGATTATGGAAATCGGATTGCTATCTTGAAAAGTATATGTATTTTAATTTTAGTAAGGTTGCCAGATTGCCTTCCAAAAAAGGCTGTCATGATTTACAGTTCCACTGCATTCTACCAACAATGGTTACTAAAGCTCTTTTAAAACTTTTTTTTCCCTCTAACTGTTAAACTCTCTTGGGCATTCTCTTTTTTTTTTCCTTTTATTTTTACAAACACTCCCCCTTCCCTCTCTTCCTACCCCACCCTGTAACCTCTAATCTGCTATGTCTGCAAATTTGCTGTTTCTAGTCATTTTTGTAAATGATATTGTACAATTTTTCTGCTTATGTGGCTTTCATATTTTACTGAATATGTTTTCAAGGTTATTCAATATTGCAACATGTCTCATAACGTCATTCTTTCTTATAGCTGAGTAATATTCCATTGTGTGTATATACCACCTTTTGTTTGTCCATTCATTTGTTAATGGACGTTTGGCTTTCCAGCTTCTGGCTATCTTGAATAGTGCTGCTATAAACATTGGTGTGCAATTATCTGTTTGAGACCATTTTCACTCTCTTTGTGTATATACCTAGCAGTGGAATTGCCAGGTTATATTTCCCTACTAGTGCATTCTAACATCTTTTCGAGTGTTTTGGGGGGGGCCATTTGAATTTGCTTTTCTCTAAATTGCCTATTCACTCATTTGGGAGGTTTTTCATCTTGTCAATTTGAAAAGGGCTTTTTATATCGTAGTTATTAACACTTTGACTCATATTTTTCTTTGTCTGTTATTTGACTATTTACTATCTTTTTTTTGGGGGGGGTGTGCATTTTTATTCTTAAACTTTTAATTTTGGAATATTTTTAGATTTCCAAAGAAGTCACAAAGGTAGTTCAGAGTTCCCATGTACTCTCCACCCATATATATAAAAAGTTTTTTCCATATGAAACTGTATACTCAAATGTGTCATATTTTACTACTTCAAAAAGTTTCAGATCTTCTACTCATGGTTAAAATCTCCCCTGCTTCTGCATTGTACTTGTAGTCTCCTAGATTTTCTTGTGAGGTTTTTTATTTTATCTTAGCATTGAGTATAATATAGAGATCCAGTTTAATTTTCTTCCAGATGGAAAGCCATTTGTCATGATTTGTTAATTTATCCCTTTCCCATTGATTTAAATACCACCTTTACACTGGAATTCATTTCTAGGCTCCAGACACTGGATTCTCTATTTGGTTTCATAGATCGATTTATCTGTTGCTATACCAATTCCACTTAATTACAGTGCCTTTTGTTTTATATTGTGTTCTGATAGTGGAAAAGGTACTATCTATCCCCTCACTACTCTTATTTATCTTCTCTTGGCTATTGGAAAGTGATTCTTTCCAGACTTGAAGATCATTTTATGTAATTTCAAAAGGCCCATTGGTATCCTAATTGGAGTACTAAATGTATATATTTCTATCATATCGTTTCCATTAGTAAATCCATTGTTTTGTTGATAATCAGTTTTGTTTTAACTGCCTTTACCCAAATCCATGTTTCACAAAACAAATTTCTTGTGGTCTTTGGGGGTATTAACAGGTTTTAGTCCAAAAAGCTGTTTCTTAATTTAGTAAGTCTGGGAAATACTACCAGTTAAATAGGTTTCTTTACTATGGATTTCTTGGCCCTTTAGTACACTAATGTCCAGCAGGAATCTACCAAAGAAAAGTATACTGTGCAGAGTTGTCTAAACTTTCTTGACCATGGAACTCCTTCTTTGTGGACCATGAAAGTATTCTTTAGGAAATGTTAACTTAAGATGCTCTAGTAGTTGGAAGTTCTTGTTTCATTTGATCCAGTTTTTTGTAATGAAATGGATGTTTAAGAAGGAAAACTTAATAATTAAGCAGTCTTTTTTTTTTAAGGATCTTTGGTTTTCTTTTTCTTTAGTTTTGTTTTGTTAGATTTATTTATTTTATTATTTTTTTAAAAAAAGATTTATTTATTTATTTAATTTCCTCCCCTCCCCTGGTTGTCTGTTCTTGGTGTCTGTTTGCTGCGTCTTGTTTCTTTGTCCGCTTCTGTTGTCATCAGCGGTACGGGAAGTGAGGGCGGCGCCATTCCTGGGCGCTGCTCTTTCTTTCGCGCTGGGCGGCTTTCCTCACGGGCGCACTCCTTGTGCGTGGGGCTCCCCCGCGCAGGGGACACCCTTGCGTGGCACGGCACTCCTTGCACGCATCAGCGCTGCGCATGGCCAGCTCCACACGGGTCAAGGAGGCCCGGGGTTTGAACCGCGGACCTCCCATATGGTAGATGGACGCCCTAACCACTGGGCCAAAGTCCGTTTCCCTGTTACATTTATTTTTATTTTTCTCCCTCTCTCCCACCCCCCAGTTGTCTGCTCTCTGTCCATTCGCTCTGTGTTCTGTGTCTGCTTGTATTCTTATCTGCGGCACCCAGAATCTGTGTCTCTTTTTGTTGCATCATCTTGCTGCGTCAGCTCTCCTTACGGGGTGCACTCCTTGCACATGGGGCTCCCCTACATGGGGGACACCCCTGCGTGGCACAGCACTCCTTGCACGCATCAGCACTGTGCGTGGGCCAGCTCCACACAGGTCAAGGAGGCTCTGGGTTTGAACCTTGGACTTCCCATGTGGTAGCCAGATGCCCTATCCATTGAGCCAAATCCACTTCTCCAGTCTCTTGAAGCTAGTATAACAATATGGTTTACTGTTTTTTTAAGATGCTCTTTCCGATTATGTAGGAGAGGTTTATGCCATCCTCTTGAAAAATCATTAAGGGCTTAGACTTCCCAGGCACTGCGTTCAGATTAGGGAGGAGATAAATTCCATGAAGGAAAAGGTTGTATTATTTACTTTATGTAATTTCTGATAGAGGAAAAACTACATTGACTTACCAGCAAGATGGTTTTCCTCTTAATGTGTATTGTGCCTGGGATTGTTTTGAGCTCCCTACCACTTCTTTTAGTAAACCTAAATTAGATTGCCTCTAACACTGACTTCTCAGTCTAACCTTCAAAGTCAAATTATCAAAACTAGATTAGGCCAAGGGGTAGGTGAATAACCAGTACAATATCTGGGATTCTCAGGGAGTTATCAAAAGCTTTCTAGAAACTATGGACAGTGTAAACAGAACTCCTGAAGTTAAGAGTGGGCAAGAATGGTCCATCTTCAGAGAAACCATCTTGCTATGTTAGAGACCTGATATTTGCTCTCTGCATATTTCTCACCTCTCTTACCTCCCACATAGGTACAAAGAGCCTAAGAATGAATTGTCCTATAGGTTTAAGTCTAAAACTAATCTGACCTGCACAAGAGCTGCTATTTGCTTAATCTGAGTTTGGAAAAGAATCTTATTTGTATTCTCCAGTGTATAACAAAAGAGCTATTAAATAATTAAATTGTCTATTACTTAGCTTTAGTCAGGTGTAGGAGAGACTGACGGTACTAATGGGAATAGGGTGTGAGGAAGAGTAAATTCTTTACCCTTATTTTTACAGCTTTATTGATGTATAACTGACAGACAATATACTACACATGGTTATAATGTCCACTTTGATACATTTTGACATATGCATACACCCATGAAATCAAAACCACATTTGGAGTAATGAGCAGAACTATCACCCCAAAAAGTTGATCTTCTGTTGTTTAGATTGGATTACATTTGCTAGAATTCTGTATTAATGGAGACTTTAAGTAGGCACTTTCTTAGGGGGTCTGACTTCTTTCAGTTTATTTTCATACTCAAACATGTTGTATTGATTGTTGATTTTTTTTAAATATTTTTAATTATTTATTATTTTTTTTAAAAATTACATTATGAAAAATATGAGGTCCCATTCAACCCCACCGCCCCCACCCCCCACTCCCCCCACAGCAACACTCTCTCCCATCATCATGACACATCCATTGCACCTGGTAAGTTCATCTCTGAGCATCACTGCACCCCATAGTCAATGGTCCACATCATAGCCCAGACTCTCTGACGTTCCATCCAGTGGGCCCTGGGGGGATCTATAATGTCCCGTAATTGTCCGTGAAGCACTATCCAGGACAACTCCACGTCCCGAAAACGCCTCCACATCTCATCTCTTCCTCCCGTTCCCCACACCCAGCAGCCACCATGGCTACCGTTCCCACACCCATTCCACATTTTCTCTGTGGACATTGGATTGGTTGTGTCCATTGCACATCTATGTCAAGTGAGGGCTTAGATTCCACATGGGTACTGGATGCACTCCTCCCGCTTCCAGTTGTAGACACTCTAGGCTCCATGTTGTGGTGGTTGACCTTCTTCAACTCCATGTTAGCTGAGTGGAGTAAGTCCAATAAATCAAAGTGTAGGAGCTGAAGTCTGTTGAGGCTCTGGGCCTGGGTGTCATATTATCAGTCCAGAGATTCAAATCCCCTACATATATCTTAAACCCAGCACCAACTACAATTCCAATAAAGTAGCATGCAAGTCTTGTGAAAAGAGATCCCCTCTGAGTCCAATTCCATCACGCAGAAACACCAGCTCCAAAGAAGGGCTATCTGTCATGGCAGTGAACCCCTTCTGCCATGACCATAGAACCCGTGGGTCTCTTTATCCCTCAAAAGAACCAATACCTGGGGTTGTATCTACCTTATCTGTCTCTTAGACTCTGTTCAGTTGTACATAGGGATATTCCTTCTGACAACCTCCAGACTCTTTTTTAGAGACTCACAGCCTTATAATCTCATTTCTCCTTTCCATTTCCCCCTTACATTAGGTCAAACAGCTTCCCGAAGTCATGTCATTATATGTAGACAGGTATATTCTGCTGTTGCGCATTGAATCTTTAATTCAAGGTCATTTTCTAGTTGCTTCTTCAGCTGGTATGTGGTAGTGATCCCTCGGTGCCAGGGAGGCTCATCCCCGGGTGTCATGTCCCACGCTGGGGGGAATGCATCGCATCTACACGCTGAGTTTGGCTGTGAGAGTGGCCACATTTGAGTAACATGAAGGCTGTCAGGAGGAAACCCCCAGGCACAATGCTACTCTAGGCCTTGTTCTTATTGCAGGTGTATAGGCTCAAAAGTGTAGCCATTAGTATCAAGAGCCCACTGTTGGGCCCTCCTTCCTTCCTGGTTCTTGCCGTTGCACCTGGAGGATTGCCGCTGCTCTCCCAGGGCCCACAACAGTGACCCCCCGGCCAGGAGCCCAGTACCCCCCCAGCTGTTGTTTTTGTTTCCACTATGAGTATATATAGACATTACCATATACCCTGGGCATATGCCCTGTATAACTCCCTGTCAACCATATATATCCTGTCAATAACATCCCATATCAGTATTCCTCCGCTGCCATTGTTGAACCACTCTGTGATCCAAAACTTCCCGTAAAGTGAATCCCAACATAATGTCAGCTTCAGAAGAGTCTTATGTTGATTCTTTTTTATTTTTATTGTTTAGTATTCCATTGTGTTGATATACCACTATTAGTATATCTATCTATTAATGGGCATTTGGTTATTTCAGTATTCACTACATAGTCGACATAGGCTTTCATTTCTCTTCAGTAAATATTAATACCTAGGGGTGGGAAAGAACTGCTAAACTTCTCCAAAATGGTTGTACCGTTTGCATTCCCCCAGCAGGGTAACAGAGTTCCAGCTGCTCCACATCCTCACCAACCCCTGATATGATCAGTCTTACTTAATTTTAGTCATTCCAGTGAGTAATGGTATCTCATTTTGGTTTTAATTTGCATTTCCCTAATGGCTAATGATGTTAAGCATCTTTTCATGTGTTTGTCATCCATATATCTTTAGTGACACATCTGTTCAATTTTTTGCCCATTTAAATAATTGGGTTTTAGATACAAGTCCTTTGTTGGATAAATGTATTGCAAGTTTCCTTTCCAAGGGTGCAGGTCACCTTCCCCTCACCCCTGAGATGGCTCCCTTGTCTGCTTGTTGTATCCACTCATCTTCTTTAGGAGGTACCAGGAACCAAACCCAGGACCTCCCATGTGGGAGGCAGGTGCCCAACTGCTTGAGTCACAGTCACTCCCTGCAGGTTATCATTTTCTTAATCGTATCTTTTTTTTAACAAATCAATTTTTATTGATACATATTAATAAAGCATATTTCTATCTAAAGTGTACAATCATTGGTATTTGGTAAAATCACATAATTGTGCACTTATTACTTTGATCATTATTAGACCATTTTCATTATTGCAATAATAATAAACAGACACAAAAACCTCATCACCTCTCAATCTATGCTTCCCCTGCCGTATATAGCTGCTATTATTTTATATTTTGTAAAAAGTCTTAGATATGCAATGGTTTCCTTTTAGTAATAAATATGACCTTAGACTTTCCCTTTCAACCACTGTCATACCCATATAATAGCTCTGCTAGCTATAAACACAAGGAGTGCTTTCATCATTTCTGTTCATTTTCAAAGATTTACAAACAACCTTTTGACCAATCCTGCACAGATTAACCCTCGGCTTTACATTCTCTGCCCTCCTTCCATTTCTGGGTGATTTATATTCTAATAACTCCATGAGTTTACACGATACATTTAGTTCATAATAGCAAAATCATACAGTATTTGTCCTTTTGTGTCTGTCTTGCTTCACTCAACATAATGTTCTCTAGGTTCATCCGTGTTGTCAGATGCTTCACGACCTCATTTCTTCTTACAGCTGCATAATATTCCATTGTTTGTCTACACCACAGTTTATCCATACATTGGTTGATGGACACTTTTGGCAATCGTGAATAATGCTGATGTCTGTTTGTGTCACTGTTCTGTTCTTCTGCGTATATATCTAGTAGTGGTATTACCGGGTCACATGGCAAGTCTATATTCAACTTTCTTAGGAACTGCCAAACAGTCCTCCACATTGGCTGTACCGTTCTACATTCCCAAAAACAGTGAATAAGTGTTCCTATCACTCCATATCCTCTCCAACACATGTAGTTTTCCAACTTTTTAATAGTGGCCATTCTAATAGGTGTAAAACAATATCTCATTGTAGTTTTGATTTGCATTTTCCTAATCGCTAATGACAAACATTTTTTCATAATTTTTCTCTCCATTTGTATTTTGTCTTTGGACGATAGTCTATTCAAGTCTTTTGTCCATTTTTTATTGCTGAGTTGTATCTTTTTCTCTTATGATGAATATTAAACCCTTAGATCAGATATGTTATTTCCAAATATTTTGTACCGCTGAGTTGGTTGCCTTTTCAATGTTTTGACAAAGTCTTGTGAGGGTTCCATTTATCTATTTTTTCTTTTGTTACTTGTGCTTTGGGTGTAAGGTTTAAGAGACAAGATCTTGAAGATGTTTTCCTACATTTTTTTCTAGTTCTTTTATATTTGTTGCTTTTATATTTAGGTCCTCGATTCATTTTGAGTTAATCTTTGTATAAAGTATGAGATAGGTCCTTCTTTCCTTCTTTTGGATATATATACAGTTCTTCTAGCACCATTTGTTGAATTGACTGTTCAGACCCAGCTGGGAGGGCTTGACAGATGTTTCCAAAAATCACTTGACTGTAGATTTAAGGGTCTATTCCTGAGTTCTTGATTTGGTCCAGTTGGTCAACCTGTCTGTCTTTATAACAATACCATATAGTTTTTAACACTAGCTAAGTCAGAAGGTGAGAGCACTCCAACTTTATTCTTTTTAAAGGTATTTTCTGGCTATTTTGGGTCCCTTACCCTTCCCAAATAAATTTGATAATGGGCTTTTCCATTTCTACAAAAAAGGCTGTTGGGATTTTGGGATTGCATTTAATCTGTAAATCAGTTTGAGTAGAATTGACATCTTAACAATAGTCTTCCAAGTCATGAACATGGAATGTCCTTCCATTTATTTAAGTCTTCTTCAGTTTCTTTTAGCAATTTTGTCGTTTTCTAAAAAATTTTTATAGTTTTCTAAATACAGGTCTTTATGTCCTTGTTTATTCCTAAATATTTGATTGTTTTAGTTATTATAAATGGAATTTTTAAAAGTTCCTCCTCAGACTGCTCATCAATAGTATAGAAATGCTATTTATTTTTGAATATTATTCTTGTATCTCGTCACTTTGCTAAACTTGTCTATTAGTTCTAGTAGCTTTGTTGTGGATTTTTCAGAATTTTCTAGATAACAGGATCATAACATCAGTGAATAGTAAAGTTTTACTTCTTCCTTTCCTATTTGGGTGCCTATTATTTCTTTATCCAGCCTAATTGCTCTAGCTAGATCTTCTAGCATAACAGTGAATAACAGTAGTGACAATGGACATCCTTGTCTTGTTCCTGGTATCAGCAGGAAAGCTTTCAGTCTTTCACCGTCGAGTACAATGCTAGCTATAAGTTTTTCATATATGCACTTTAACTTATTGAAAAAGCTTCTTTCTATTCCTATCTTTTGGAGTGTTTTTTATCAAGAATGCTATATTTTGCCTAATGTCTCTTTTTTTTTTTAAAAAAAAAAGATTCATTTATTTATTTCTCTCCCTTTCCCCCCCACCCCAGTTGTCTGTTCTCTGTGTCTATTTGCTGCGTCCTGTTTCTTTGTCTGCTTCGGTTGTTGTCAGCGTCACGGGAATCTGTGTCTCTCTTTGTTGCGTCATCTTGTTGTGTCAGCTCTCCGTGTGGGTGGCACCATTCTTAGGCAGGCTGCACTTTCTTTCGTGCTGGGAGGCTCTCCTTACAGGGCACACTCCTTGCACATGGGGCTCCCCTACGTGGGGACACCCCTGCGTGGCAGGGCACTCCTTGCATGCATCAGCTCTGCACATGGGCCAGCTCCACACGGGTCAAGGAGGCCTGGGGCTTAAACTGTGGACTTCCCATGTGGTAGACGGACGCCCTAACTACTGGGCCAAGTCCGCCGCCCTGTTTTCAGTTTTTAAAATTACTGCTCTGATCTTTACTATTTCTTTCAGCTTGGTCTGGGATTAGTTTGCTGTTCTTTTTCTTGTTCCTCCAGGTGTGCAATTAGATCTTCAATTTTAGCTCATTCTTCTTTTTTAATGTAAGCATCGAGGGCTATAAATTTCCTTCTCAGAATTGTCTTTGCAGTGTCCCAGAGGTTTTGATATGTTGTATGTTGTGTTCTTATTTTCATTTATCTAAAATATATGCTGAATATTCTTGCAATTTCTTCTTTGACCCACTGATTGTGTTGCTTAATCTCCCTATATTTATTAGTTTTCCCTTTTCCTGTCCATTATTGATTTCCAGCTTCATTCCATTATGATCAGAGAAGGTGTTTTGTATAATTTCAATCTTTTTAAATTTATTGAGACTTGACTTGTGACCCAATATATGGTCTGTCTTGGAGAAGGATCCACGAGCACGTGAAAAGAATGTATATCCTGCTATTTTGGAGTGCATGCTTTATAGATGTCTGTTAGGTCTAGCACATTTATCATATTATTCAAGTTCTCTGTTTCCTTATTGATCCTCTGCCCAGATTTCTATCCAATACTGAGAGTGGTGTATTGAAGTCTCCAACTCTCCCTTCAACTTTGCCAGTGTGTGCCTCATGTATCTTGGGGCACTCAGGGTAGGTACATAAATAGATAGTATAGTTATTTCTTCTTGGTGAATTGCCCCTTTTATTAAATATATAATGATCTTCTTCATCCTTTATAACAGTTTTGCATTTAAAATGTGGTAACACATATGTTTGTGTGTTTTGTGTTGTCATCAATTCCCTGAGACGCTTTTCCATTCTTTTCTCTTCTCCTGTCTTTTCCAGTTTGGATGCTCTGTCTTTGAAATACCTAATTCTGTCTTAGAGCAATCCAGATCTGCTCTTATGTACCGCTAATCTCATCCATTGTGTCTTTCATTCCCATAAGCTCTGTTACTTTTCTTTGCAGGCTTTCAAATTGTTCTATATGCTTACCCAGTATTGTCTAAAATACTGTATCTTGTCACGATATTTTGTTTGTTCCTTTGGCTGCGCCACATCATTGAAAAACCAGCAGAAACTGGCTGACAGCAAAATCAAGATGAGGCAACTTAAAAACAGTAGAACATCTTATGGCTCTTTTACTTTCTCCAACTCCTCCCTAGGTAAGTGTGGTGCCAACCCAAGCTCAAAATACAGATTCCAGAGGGAGCAGAATAAGCCTTATGCACATAGTAGAGCACGTGCATGTTTGTATCAATTAGTCAGGTGCCAGAGCTGTTAAAACACTGTAAGAAAACAATCAAACTGCTTTGCAGCAAAGAATTACCAGATGAGATATACAATAGCACCTGGATTGGGAGAAAATTTTGAATTTCCTAAGGGAAATCTGATGTATACTGAGACTACCCATATATGGGTGTATGTGGGCACACAACACATGCCTCGATCAAGATGTGTGCCCAAATGAACTTGAGACGACTCTTTGTTTATCAGGCTGTTCTTTAGCCCACCATAGGCTTGCTAAATGCTGAAGGAGAGCACAAGGACAGATCTAATCTGCCAAGACTAGGAACAGTGTTTCATTTCTTCTTGTTAACAGAGTGCATTCAAATTAATCTCTGTCCTAACTCTAGTTAAATACATATTTAAGGAATAGAGACTTTAGAAACTATATATACCCAGTAACTCAGTCTTTGCATAAATAGTTTGGGAAAAAAGTCACTGAATGAATAGATTGTTATAGGCTCCAGCAACTTTAAAAAAGAGGAAGAAACAGGAAACTATGGGGAAGGAGAATCTGTTTCCAGAGTTAACACACTAAAATATTCAAACATCCAGATCTCAACAAATACAAGGCATTCAGACAACTAGGAAAATATGGCCCTAAAGTGACAAAAACCACCAATGAAGAAAACAAAGCATTGGACATACTGAAGACTTTTTCTAAAGGAAAACAATATATGAACAAAATGAGAATTTCAGTAAAGTTAGAAGTTATAAAAAGGAACCAAATACTATGTATTTGGAAAACAAAGTAACTGAAATTTAGAATACCCTAGAGGAGTTTAACAGGAGACTGGAGGTAAAAGAAGAATGAAATCAGTGTACATTAAAACAGCTGAGTGGGGGAAAGTGTGGAAGGGTTGGGGTATATGGGAATCCCCTATATTTTCAATGTAACATTTATGTAATCTAAAGCTTTTTTAAAAAAAAGTTTCAAAATATTGAAATTATCCAGTCTGGGGAACAGAAAGAAAAGAATGAAAAAAGTAAGCAGAGCCTAAGGGACATATGGGTCAACATGCAGCTTACCAATATATGCATTATAAGAATCTCAAAAGGAGAGAAGGTTAAAGGAACAGGTTGACTACTTGAAGAAATAATGGCCAAAAAGTTACCAACACTGATGAAAGAAAGGAATATGCATCCCAAAAGGATAAATCCAAATAGACCAACTCCAACACAATTCATAATCAAACTCAAATACCAAAGACAGAATTCTGAAAGCAGCAAGAGGGATGCAGGTAGTCACATACGTGATCCTCAAACATATTAAGTGCCAGTTTCTCATCAGAAACCACAGAGGGGAGAAGGCAGTGGTGTGACATATTTAAGGTACTGAAAGAGAAAAACTGCCAGCAAAGAATTCTGTATCTGGAAAAACTGTCCTTCAAAAATGAGGGAGACTTTAAGACATTGCCATATAAACAAAAGCTGAGGGACTCTGTCACCACTAGACCTGCCCTAAAAACAATGCTAAAGGGAGTTCTTCAAGTAGAAAGGAAGTGACAGTAAAATGTAGCCTGGAGCAGTATGAAGAAATAAAGATGCCTGGTAAAGAGAACTACATGGCTAAATACATACTCCAGTGATATTGTACTCTAGACAGGTTATTCTGTATTTCCTATAAAACTGAGAATACAATCGAATAAGAAAAAGGCTTAATTCTATGACATGAATGTGCAATATATAAAGAAGTAATGTATGACAAAACATAGAGGGAATACAGGTATAGGAACAGAGACTGCATGCTGTCGAAGTTGGTTATCATTTCAAATTAGTAGGTTATGGATTTAGATTGTTTAATATAAATCCCAAGGTAACAACAAAAAAATTAATATATACAGAAATGGAAATGAGAATCTATTTGTTATATCACAAAAGAAGGCTGCAGTGAAGGAAAGAGGGACAACAAAGTAAGATGTATAAGAAACAGAGGACAATATGCCTTACCAGTAGTTAAACTAAATAATGGATTAAACTCTCTGGTCAAGACACACACTGGCAGAATGTTTTGTTGTTTTTTTAATGATGCAACTATATATTCTTTTTTTAAGAAATTTACCTTAGAACCAAACACACAAATGGGATGAAAGTGAAAGGATGGAAAAGTGTTCCATGCATATAGTTCCCAAAAGAGAGCTGCAGTGGCAATACTACATATAATGTATAAAACAGACTAAGTCAGAAACTGTAAAGAAGGACACTATAGTAATAAAAAGGTAAATTCACTAAGAAGATATAACAATTATAAACAACATGCTATTTAATCACAGAGCCCTAAAAAATATGAGACAAACGCTGACAAACTAAAGGAAAAAATAGACAATAGTTGCAAACTTCAGAAACCACTTTTCAAGACAAAAGATAATAAGGAAACAGAGAACTTATTTAAAATCAAATACTTTAAATGAACAAGCCCTCAAAGACATAAAGAACACTGTACCCAGCATACCAGAATACTCATTCTTATAAAGTGCATGTTTATCATTTTCTAGGATAGACTACATGTTGGGTAACAAAACATCC
This sequence comes from Dasypus novemcinctus, assembly GCF_030445035.2. NCBI lineage: Eukaryota > Metazoa > Chordata > Mammalia > Cingulata > Dasypodidae > Dasypus > Dasypus novemcinctus. The sequence continues at coordinate 63,071,998 of NC_080686.1, read as the reverse complement.
TCTCTGAACACAAGAGAATGAAGGTACATATCAATAACAGAGAAAATGAACACTAATCCTGCTTAAACTCTTCTAAAACACTGAAGAGAAAGGAACTCTTTCTAACTTACTTATACAGCTAACATTACCCTAATACCAAAGTCAGAAAAAAGACATCACAAGAGAACTACAGACCATTTTCCCTTACGAATACAGACGTGAAAACCCCCAGTAAACACCAGCAAATCAAATCCAACAGGATATTAAAAGAATTGTACACCATGACCAAGCAGGATTTATTGCAGGAATGCAAGGATGTTTTAAAATACTAAAACCAATGTAATACAAAATATTAACATATAAAAGGAAAAAATTACAAAATCATTTCTAAGCAGAGACCCTTTGATGATAAAATATACTCTCACACAAAAGGAATACAAGGTAACTTCCTCAACATGTTAAAGGGTAAATATAAAAAACCTACAGCAGTGTAAGAAGTAATTAAGTTGAAGTGGCCTGGGGCAAAGGATTACCTGCACTGAAGTCATACAGCAAAGCACCCAGGAAGGGTTGAAAGTACTTCATAGAGTAGAGGGGGCATAGTAATTCCTAAGCTCAAAAGCAAGCTCCACAGAGGCTCAGATAAAACAGAGAGGACCCGACACACTGCATTTACCTCAGAATGATTTTCTTGAGAGGGCTGAGTGCAGAAGGAGACCTACAGCCAAAGCAAATCCAATTTGCAGTAACTGTGAAAAGTGTTTTTTGTGAAAGGTGTTTTTTGCATTAGTTTGTTTTTGTAAAGTCATGGCACTGAAGAAAATATCACTAACTGGATACAGATTTAAGGAACAGGTACCTCAGGGACTAAATAAAATATGAATAAAATATTAAAATGTACAGTGTGCAAAAAGAATACAAGAAAAAGAAAGAGGAAATGATAGCCCATCCAAAGAAACAAGATAAAGATCCATAAACCATCAACAAAGAGAACCAGACTTTGAACATACCAAAGACTTTTAAAAAATGATCTTCAGTAGGCTGAAGGAGATAAAACACAGAGAAAGAACAAAGGATATGAGAAAAATGATAAATGAACATGAGAAAATCCATAAAGGAATAAAAAATTTAAACAGGAACCAAACAGAACTACTGGAGTTAAAAACCACAAGAACTGAAATGAAAAATTCCATAGGGGACTTCAACAACAGATTGGAGCTAACAGAAGAAAGACATACTGAACTTGAAGACAAGACGATTGAAATGGTTCAGGCTGAGGAACAACAACAAAAAATGAAAACAGCAAAAATAATTTAAGACCTGTGGGGCACCATCAACTATCAATATACACATTATGGGAGTCACAGAAGGAGGACAGAAAGGGGAAGAATATATATTTTAAAAAATAATGGGGGGAGCAGGTTTGGTCAAGCTGTTGAGCACCTGCTTCCCACGTGGGAGGTCCCGGGTTCGGTTCCCAGTGCCTCCTAAAAACAAAAAAATGAGCAACAAGCAAACAAATGGGGAAAAAAAAAAAAAAGACAATTCAAGGGAGCCAATGTGGCTCAGTGGTTGAGTGCCAGCTTCCCACATACAAGGTCCTGGATTCAAGCTCCGAAACCTGAAAAAAAAAAAGCAATGGCAGGAAACTTCCCAAAATTAATAGAAGACATGAATATGCACATTCTGGAAGGTGAATGAACTCCAAACAGGGAGAAACATACCCAAACACAGAGTAGTCACATTGTCAGATGCAAGGATAAGGAGAAAGTTCTGAAAGCTTCAAGAGAAAACCAACTACATGTTATGTACAAGGACGTCCCAGTAAGACTTAAGTGCCAATCAATTTAAATGCTGAAAGAAAACAATGGCCTACCAAGAATTTTATATCTGGCAAGACAAGCTTTAAAAAAATGAAGAAATTAAGATACTCCAAGATAAAGCTGTGGAAGTCTGTCAGCACTAGACTTCTCCAACAAGCAGTGCTAGAGGGAGGTCTTCAGACTGAAAAGAAAGGACACTCAAAGATTGGAACAAAGTGGCATAAGGAATAAAGACCTCTAGTAAAGATAATCATATGGGTAATATTTGCACACCAGTATTTGTACGCCAACATGCATAGTGGCATTATTCATAACTGCCAAAAGATGGAAGCAACCCAAATGTCCATCAGCCAGTGAATGGATAAACAAAATGTATATACATACAATGGAATAGTCACCCATAAAAAGAATGAAGTTCTGTTACATGCAACATGGGTCAACCTAGAAGACATCAGGTTGAGTAAAATAATCCAAAAGAAATGAAAGCAGGGACTCAAACAAAATTTGTTCACCAGTGCAGTGGCTGGGGGTTGGGGGCAACCCAGGTATCTTAGTGGATAGATGGATGGGGGGTGGGGGGGCAGTGTGATATTGTTCAGCCATGGGGGAAATGGGATTCTGATCCAAGCCCATGTGGATAGGCCTTGGGGACATCTTGTTGAGTGGGGTAGTCCAACAAAGGTGTATACATATTCTCTCACTTATCTGAAATTCTAGCAGAAACAAACTTTATAGATTATAGATAGTGGGTTACAGGTTGCTGAGGGTGGAGGGGAATTATATTTTTGGTGAGTGTATATAGTTTCTGTTTGAGATCATAAAAGGGGAGGGGTAGTGGATGTCAGCCCAATATCGTGAATATGATTGATGCTCTGAATTGTATACTTGACTGTGGTTGGAATTGGAAACTTTTGTATTCTATATTGGCTACTACAATAAAAAGTGTTTTTTTTTTTTTAAAGTAATTATACATCTGTTGGCATACAATGTGTAAGGATGTAGTTTGTGACAAGAACTGCATAAAGGGGTCAGAAAGGACATAGTTTGTGTATGCTATCAAAGTTAAACTGGTATCAAATGAAATTAAGAGTGTTACAGATTTTGGATGTTAAATTTAAGGTTTGTGGTAACCACAAAGAAAATATCTAAAAAATATACACAAAAGGGAAGGACTTCTAAATGGTTCACTACAGCTGATCAGTTAAATACAATTGTAGGCAGCAATTGAAGAAATGAGAGACAAAATGATATAAGACTCAAAAGCCAAATAAACAGGTGGCAGGTCTGGCATTATCTGAAATGATTTTAAATGTAAATAGATTAAACTCTTCAATCAAAAGGCAGAGATTGGCAGAATAGATAAAAAAGTATTATCCAACTACATGCTGTTTACAAGAGACTGACCTTAAATACAAAGACTGCTAGGCTGAAGGTGAAAGGATGGAAAAAAAAAATATTCCATTCAAATAGTAACCAAGAGAGGTGATATAGCTATAGTAATATCAGACAAAATAGACTTTAAGAGGGAAACTGTTACAAGAGACAAAGGACACTATTGATGAAGATGTCATTGCAGCAAGAAGATACATCAATTATAAACATATATACACCTAATTTAAGTACCCCCAAATTTAAGCAGCAAACATTGACAGAATTGAAGACTGAAATGAACAGCTCTACGTTAATAGTAGGACACTTCAATACACCTCTTTCAATATGGCTACAACATCTAGACAGAATATCAATAAAGAAATAGATAAGATGGATGATTCTGTAAATCAACTAGCCATAAAAGACATAATTAAAACACTTTACCCAACAACAAGAGAATGCACATTCTTCTCAAGTGCATATGGATCATTCTCCAGTCTCCAACAAATTAAAAAGGACTGACTCATACAAAGTATCTTCACCAACCACAATGGAATGAAGCAAAATATACATAACTGAAGGAAAACTGGAAAATGCACAGATATGTGGAAATTAAGCAATATACTCTTAAGCAGCCAATGGGTCAAAGAAATCAGAAAAATTAAAAATACATTGAGATAAATGAAAATGAAAACACAATATACCAAAGCCTATGGGATGCTGCAAAGGCAGTGCTGAAAGGAAAATTTACAGCTGTAAATGTTTCATTAAAAAAGAATAATCTCAAATCAGTGACCTAACCACACACTTAGAGAAACTGAAAAAGAATTAAATTTAAAGTGAGCAGAAAGAAGGAAATAATAAAAATTAGAGGGAAGCGGATGTAGGTCAACCAGTTCACATATCACGTCAGAGGTCCCAGGTTCGGGTACCCATGCCTCCTAAAGATGAGTAGACATGGCACCTGCTGCTACCTGCTGCAACCCACCACAATGAGCTAGATGCTGCAAGCCAGGAGATGCTACCACCTGCAGGGAGTGGATGTACCTCAGGCCAATGGGCACTTACCTCCCATGTGGGAGGTCCTGGGTTCCAGTGCCTCCTGGCGAAGACAAGCAGACATTTGAGGGAGCCATCAGTGGGGGTGGGGAGAGGAAATAAAATAAATCTTCTTAAGAAATAAGAGTGGAGGTAAATGAAATAAATAACAGAGAAAATCAACAAAACCAAGATTCTTTGAAAAGATCGGTAAAATTGACAAATCTTTACCTAGAACGATTAAAAAAGAGAGGACACAAATAACTAAAATCAGAAATCAAACGGGACCATTACTATCAACCTTACAAGAATAAAAAGTATTAGAGCACTATAAAGTGTACACCAAGAAATTACATAACGTAGATGAAATGGATAAGTTCCTAACAAGTCACCTAAATGGATTCCAAAAGAAATAGAAAATCTCAAAAGACCAAGACAAGATTAGATCAGTGTATTTGGCAGGCTTCTCCAAAAAAACAACCACCGAATCTGCATGTGTATATATAAATATTGAATATATATGGTAAGAGATTTTTTATAAGGAATTGGTTCACATGACCATGGAGGGTGATAATCCACATTCCGTAGGGCAGGCTACAGGCTGGAAACTCCAATAAGGATGATGCTGAAGTCCTTATTCTGAATTCTCCAGGGTAAAGTGGTTGGCTGGAAATTGCAGCAAGACACAGTGCTTCAAACTGCTGAAACCAACAGTTCTGGCTTTTTTTTTTTTTTAAAGATTTATTTATTTATTTAATTTCCCCCCCTCCCCTGGTTGTCTGTTCTTGGTGTCTATTTGTTGTGTCTTGTTTCTTTGTCCGCTTCTGTTGTCGTCAGCGGCACGGGAAGTGTGGGCGGCGCCATTCCTGGGCAGGCTGCTCTTTCTTTTCACGCTGGGCGGCTTTCCTCACCGGCGCACTCCTTGCGCGTGGGGCTCCCCCACGCGGGGGACACCCTTGCGTAGCACGGCACTCCCTGCGCGCATCAGCGCTGCGCATGGCCAGCTCCACACGGGTCGAGGAGGCCCGGGGTTTGAACCGCGGACCTCCCATATGGTAGACGGACGCCCTAACCACTGGGCCAAAGTCCGTTTCCCAGTTCTGGCTTTTAATATCTCTAACTGATTGGATCAGGAGATCCAACTGCCACACTGCTGAAGGCAATTTCCTTTGCTGTTTGTACTAATAGATGCAATCATCTGATTGTACGTACAACTCCCATCTATGAAATGTTTTCAATAACAAGTTGGCCAGGATTTAACCAAACACATGGATATCATAACCTAGCCAAGGTGACACCTGAAATTAACCATGTTTACAGTAATCAAAACCCTCCCAAATGGCAGGGAAGCTCCCCAAGGGATCGCCACCCCCTCAACTTGAAAGGGCCCCACTAGGCCAGGTGCTGAGAGGAGCTTCTCTGTACCCCACCCATCACTTACCCCTTCCCTCCCCCGCCCCCGGGGGTCCCCAAGTTGGGCACTGACCCATCTGCAAGTATCCTGAGGGGCAGGGAGGGGGCTATAGCTATTTTGTTTGATCAGAACTGGAGAGAGATCATGTCCCACTTTTATGTACTTCCCAGAAAAGGGGAGGAACAGCCCAGGATCACATTCCTGTACTGGCCACTGCTGCTGTCAGTCCTCAGCTTAAGTTCATTTTCCTAGAGAGTTTGAATAAATTCAGGTCAGAGCTGTGTGGCAGCTCCCCAAGTGTCACAGGAAAAGCAATTCACCAATGACTGATCTCTCCATTCATAAGGTCTTAATGTGTAATGATGAGAAAAATTTTTTATGATCTTTTCATTAAAAGTTTGATTGAAGACTTAAACGGGGGATAGGGGGAACCCTCCTAACAAAGAAAAATCCAGGACAAGATGGCTTTTCACTGATGAATTTTGCCAAACATTCCAAGAAGAATTAATACCAGTCCTTCTCAAACTCTTCAAAAAAACTGAAGAGGAGAGAAAATTTCCTAACACATGTTATAAAGCCAACATCACCCTGATTGTTGGTTTGGTTACCTACCAAAGCCAGAGAAAGCCAGAGAAAGATATTACAAAGAAAGAAAGGCCAATATCTCTAATGAACATAAATGCAAAAATCCTCAACAAAATACTTCAAATGGAATACAAAACAGCATATTAAAATAATTATACACCATGATCAAGGGGGTTTTATTCCTGGTATGTATGGGCAGTTCGATACAAGAAAATCAATTAAAGTAATACACCACATTAACAAATTGAAAGAGAAAAACCATATGATCATTTCAATTGATACAGAAAAGGCATTCAACAAAATCCAGCATCCTTTCTTCATAAAAACACTTCAAAAGACAGGAATAGAAAGAAAATTCCTCATGATACAGGGCATATATGAAAAACCCACAGCCAACATATACTCAGTAGGGACAGTCTAAAAGCTTTCCCTCCAAGATTAGAAACAAAATAAGGATGCCCATTGTCACCACTGCTATTACACATTGTTCTAGAAGTCCCAGCTAGAGCAATTAGGCAAGAAAAACAAAGGCATCAAAATTGAAAAGAAGTAAAACTCACTATTCTCAGAGACATGATCCTATATTTAGAAAATTATAATTACCTCTGACACAAAGCTACTAGAGCTAGTAAGTTCAGCTAAGTGGCAGGATACAAGATCAATACATAAAAGTAGTATTTCTATACACTAGTAATGAACAGTCTGAGGACAAAATCAAGAAAAAAAATTCCACTTACAATAGCAACTAAAAGAATGAAGTATCTAGGAATTTATTTAACCAAGGATATAAAAGACCTGTACTCAGAAAACTACAAAACATTGCTAAACGAAATAAAAAATATAAACAAATGGAAGGATAGTCTGTGTACATTGAATGTAAGACTAAATATTATTAAGATGTCAATTCGGGAACGGACTTTGGCCCAGTGGTTAGGGCGTCCGTCTACCACATGGGAGGTCCGCGGTTCAAGCCCCGGGCCTCCTTGACCAGTGTGGAGCTGGCCCATGCGCAGAGCTGATGCGCGCAAGGAGTGCCGTGCTACACAGGGGTGTCCCCCGCGAGCCCTACGCGCAAGGAGTGCGCCCATAAGGAAAGCCGCCCAGCGTGAAGGAGGGAGCAGCCTGCCGAGGAATGGCGCCGCCCACACTTCCCGTGCCGCTGACGACAACAGAAGCGGACAAAGAAACAAGACGCAGCAAAAAGACACAGAAAACAGACAACCAGGGGAGGGGAGGGGAATTAAATAAATAAAAATAAATCTTTAAAAAAAATAAAAATAAAAAAAAAAAAGATGTCAATTCTACCCAAATTGATTTACAGATTCAACACAATCCTAATCAAAATTCCAACAGCCTACCTTATAGAAATGGAACAATTACAAATTTATTTGAAGGGGAAAGGGGGGAAGCGGATTTGGCTCAACTGATAGGGCACCCGCCTACCATATAGGAGGTCCAGGGTTCAAACCCAGGGCCTCCTGACCTGTGTGGTGAGCTGGCCCATGCACAATGCTAATGTGCACAAGGAGTGCCGTGTCAAGCAGGGGTGTCTCCCGCATAGGAGAGCTCCACGTATAAGGAGTGCACCCTGCAAGGGGAGCCATGCCGTGCGAAAAAAGTCCAGCCTGCCTGGGATTGGCACTGCACACTCAAAGAGAGCTGACGCAGCAAGATGACACAACAAAAAGAGATATAGATGCCCAGTGACGGAGACAAGAATGCAAGTGGGACACAAAAGAACACACAGCAAATGGACACAGAGAGCAGACAACTGAGGGGTGAGGGGAGGGGAAGAAATAAACACTAAATCTTAAAAAAAAAAAAAAAGGGAAAGGGGCTCTGAATAACTGAAAAACACTTCCAAAAAACAAAGTTGGACAACTGACACTTCCTGCTCTTAAAGCATATTAAGAGCTACACTGTGGTCAAAACAGCATGTTATTGGCATAAGAATACATTAATCAATGGAATCAAATTAAGAGTTCAGAAATACACCCTCTCCTCTATGGTCAACTCAATTTTGACAAGGCTACCAAGCCCATTTTTCTGGGACAGAACATTCTCTTCAACAAATGTGCTGAGAGAACTGGATATCCATAACCAAAAGAAGGAAAGAGAAACCCTCTCTCACTCCTATACAAAAATTAACTCAAAATGGATCAAAGACCTGAACATAAAAGCCAGGACCATAAAACTCCTAGACAGTAATATAGGAAAGCATCATCGAGATCTGGCGGTAGGGGCCTTTCCGAAGAGCCGGCAAGATGGCGGAAGTGGAGCAAAAGAAGAAGTGCACCTTCCGCAAGTTCACCTACCGCGGTGTGGACTTCGACCAGCTGCTGGACATGTCCTACGAGCAGCTGATGCAGCTGTACAGCGCAGGGCAGCGGAGACTGCTGAACCGTGGCCTACGGCGGAAGCAGCACTCCCTGCTGAAGCGGCTGCACAAGGCCAAGAAGGCGGCGCCGCCCATGGAGAAGCTGGAGGTGGTGAAGACGCATCTGCGTGACATCATCATCCTGCCCAGATGGTGGGCAGCATGGTGGGCATCTACAACGGCAAGACGTTCAACCAGGTGGAAATCAAGCCTGAGATGATCGGCCACTACCTGGGCGAGTTCTCCATCACCTACAAGCCCGTGAAGCATGGCCGGCCCGGCATTGGGGCCACCCACTCCTCCCACTTCATCGCCCCCAAGTAGCCTGGTGCAGCCAATAAAGGCACAGACTCCTCAAAAAAAAAAAAAAAAAAGATCTGGTGGTAGAAAGTGGGTTCTTAAAGCATGAACAACAAAAGAAAAAATAGATAATGGGACTGCCTCAAAATTAAACATGTTTGTGCTTCTAAGGACTTTGTCAAAGTGAAAAGGCAGACTATTCAATAGGAGAAAATATTTGGAAATCATTTATCTGGTAAGGGTTTAATATCCATGATATATAAAAAGACCCTACAATTCAATGATAAAAAGACAAAACGACCCCAGGAGCAGATGTGGCTCAAGCGACTGAGTGCCTGCTTCCCACATGGGAGGTCCCAGGTTCGGTTCCCAGTGCCTATTAAAAACAAACAACGACATGCAAATAAATGAAAAAAAAAAACTCAGAGGAGCTGATGTGGCTCAGTGGTTGAGCACCAGCTTCCCACATATGAGGTCCTGGGTTCAATCCCCAGCCATGGTACCTCAAAAAAAACCAGAACATAGGGAAGCGGACTTGGCCCAATGGATGGGGCATCCGTCTACCACATGGGAGGTCTGCGGTTCAAACCCTGGGCCTCCTTGACCCGTGTGGAGCTGGCCCAAGTGCGGTACTGATACACGCAGGGAGTGCCGTGCCACCCGGGGGGTGTCCCCCACATAGGGGAGCCCCTCGTGCGGGGAGTGTGCCCCATGGGAAGAGCCGCCCAGCGCAAAAGAAAGTTCAGCCTGCCCTGGGGTGGTGCCGCACACACGGAGAGCTAAAGCAGCAAGATGACACAACAAAGGGAGACAGATTCCCAAGCCGCTGACAACAGAAGCGGACAAGGAAGACTGTGTAGCAAATGGACACAGAGAACAGACAACTGGGGCAGCGGGGAGGGGGGGGAAGAAAAAAAAAAGTATAAGAGTATGACTTAGGAAAAAAAAAACATAACAAAACGACCCAATTAAAAAATGGGCCAAAGAATTAAATGGACATTTTTCCAAAGAGGAATACTAATGGCAAAAAAAAGGTTAATAGTACAAATACAAGAATGTCTTTCTATGAACTAGAACAAATGTGTATCATCACTATTACAAGGTGGTATGAATATGGAGATGCTTGGGAAAAATACAATTAATGTAACTTATGTAACAAATGTTAACAGCAATATTATAATATTCTTGCATCTCAATGTCAAAGAATGTACTGTGTTAATAATATGAGGATATGAAAAATATATACCAAATATATACTATAGACCGCAGTTAGTGGCAATAGTCTGATAATGTTCTCTCATAATCTGTAACAAATGTTACACAACAATGTAAGGTGTTGGTGGAGGGGTGATATATGGAAATTTGGCACATTGTGCATGATTGTTTTGTAAGTTCCCAACTTCTCTAATAAAAAATGTATTTTAAAAGAACACATGAAAAGATGTTCAACATCCCTGATATTAGGGAAATGCAAATCAAAACTACAATGGGATATCACTTCATACATACTAGAATGGCTACAATTAAAAATATATATATACACACACAAGGGTTGGAAAGGTGGAGAAACAGGAACACTTATTCACTGTTGGGGGAGTATAGAATGGTGCAGCCACTGTGGAGGACTGTTTGGCAGTTCCTAAGGAAGTTAAATATAGAGCTGACATATGATCCATCAATCCACTACTAGGTATATACTCAGAACTGAGAGCAGGGACGTTAACAGACATCTGCACACTGACATTCATAGTGGCGTTATTCATGATTGCCAAAAGATGGAATCGACCCAGGCATCCATTAACCAATGAATGGATAAACAAATTGTGGTAAATACATACCATAGAATATTACTCAGATGTGAAGAAATGAAGCTGTGAAATGTATGAAAACATGGATGAACCTTAAGGACATTATGTCGAGTGGAGCAAGCCAATCACAAAAGGACAAATACTGTATGATTCACCAGTATGAATTTTTAAAATTTTTTATTTAATTATAATGACCAAACTCATGGAGTTAACATCTAGAATATTGTTGTCAGGAGATAGAATGAGGGGAGAGAATGGGGCGCTAATACTTAATTTGTAATAAATTTGATTGTAAATGTTTGGATGGCTAGAGGTGATAATAGCACATTAGAGTTGTAATCAGCACTAATATATGGGTATGTTAGTAGTTGAACAGGAAAGTTTAAGGTTGTGTATATCACTAGAAGGAATGCTAAAGGATGAAACATGGGAATGTATAGCATAGTGAATCCTCTTGTGGACAAAAAGTGTGGTAATGTTTTTCCATGAAACAATAAATGTATGTTAATGTTACAAGATATTAATAAAAGGGTGATATCTGGACAAAAATACAACTAAAGCAAAATATGGGTTGTAGGGAATCATATTTATATTCTTCCATCAGTTGTAAAAAAAGAAAGGGGGGAGGATTATGCTAAATGAAAGAAATAAAAATACTATATATTATTTGACTCCAGCTATACAAAATATAAATACAAATAAATTTTTAGAGACAGAATTAGGTTAGTGGATATACACAGTAGGTGAAGGATAGAGGGATTTAAATGTGACTGCTAAGGGGTAGGGGTCTTTCTTTTTGGAGTAATGAAAATGCTCTAATTATCAATTGCAGTGATAAATGTACAGCTCTATGATTATACCAAAAGCCACCGCTTGTACATTTTAGATGAACTGTATGGTTTGTGAATACATTTCAATAAAATTTATTTTTAAAATATCCAATAGAGGAAAAGAGAATTTCACAGACATATGATGATGATTATTATTTTTTTAATTTCAGAAATAACCATTCTGGAAGGTTTATCAAAGGGATGATTCTATTATTTAAATCCTCATTCTAATAACATGTATCATGCAAAGAAAATTGATTCAATATTAGTGTAGATGTTATAGTTTTCCTTTAGCCTTCCTCCAAAATATAAAATCCAAATTATCTCCAAAACAAGGAGTCTGAAATTGTCACGGAATTAAATGAAAGAAAAAGCCATAGTATATTAGATAGGCTAGGTTTTGTTTTGGTTACAATCTGAAATCTCAGTATCTTAAAACAAAATAAAAGTTATTGTTCATGCTATTTGTCAAGTGCAGATTGGCAGGACTGCTTCAAACCAACTCTCCAAGAACCAAGCTGATGCAGCTTGGTCCTATAGCAAGAGAAAAGACAGCTGGAGGGTTCTGCGTCAGCTCTTGCATACTCTGGCCCAGAAGTGACACATGTCACTTCTACTCATCTCCTTGCCGGAATTGGTCCCATGGCCCCAGCCAATCACAAAGAGGTTGAGAAATACAGTCTTGTTTATGTCCAGAAAGGGGTGGGGGTGGGGGAGCAAAACGGGTATTGGTTAAGAGGAGTAATGCCTGACCCACAAAGGAACCATTTGTATATTTAAAACTGATATTTCTGCCATTTTATATTAGCATACAGCTTTTTAGTTTATCATCTCCTTCAGGCTTGCCAAACAAACCTTATGCTCCACTAACATCAAGATCACATAAATTCCGTGAACATGGCAAGTTATTGCACATTTTCATTCCACAAGTTATCATGTACTTTGATGTCTTTGCATTGCTTGTTCCTTCTGCCTGCATGTCCTTTTCTCTCTCATCAGTATGGCAAACTCAAGCTGCAGTATTATTTCCTGCTTGAAACATTTCCTAACACACTCTCAGGCAAGACTGGGCACTCCTCTTGCTGTGTTTTTTCACTATAAATACTTCGATTAGTGTGTCAAAATAGGTAATTCACATATCTCTTACCTCCACTAAGCTGTACCTCCTAAAAGCCAGATGCCTTACTCATTATTCTATTAATATATTTAATAAATATTGACTACTACACAACATTTATGAGGTCACAAGACAGATTCCCCCAGGTTTGAATCCTGCTACTTGGAATATTTGTGACCCTTGTTAATCTAGACAACCTTCTCTGGGCAGTGATTTCCTCATGTGCAACAGAGTTGTTAGGAAGATTAAATTAGATAATGTGTGATAAGGTTTATGCACAGTGCCTGGCACTAAGTTAAAGGTCAAAAAATATCAGCTTTGTCAGGCACTGTGCTAGATTCTGGGGATGTGTCAACAAAAGATAAAGTTTCCAGGAAGTGGACTTGGCCCAGTGGTTAGGGCGTCCGTCTACCACATGGGAGGTCCACAGTTCAAACCCCAGGCCTCCTTGACCCGTGTGGAGCTGGCCCATGCGCAGTGCTGATGTGCGAAAGGAGTGCTGTGTCACACAGGGGTGTCCCCCGCGTAGGGGAGCCCCACGCACAAGGAGTGCACCCCACAAGAAGAGCCGCCCAGTGCGAAAGGAAGTGCAGCCTCCCAAGAATGGCACCACACACACAGAGAAGCTGACAAAACAAGATGATGCAACAAAAAGAAACACATGTTCTGACAACAGAAGCGGACAAAGACAACGCAGCAAACAGACACAGAGAACAGACAACCGGGTGGGGGGGGTGGGAGGAATAAATAAATAAATAAATCTTAAAAAAAAAGGATAAAGTTTCCTTTTCATGTTTCTACCATAAAGTTACTCTGAACTACAAGCAGCTATGTAGAAGAAAACAGTAGTACCACTCTATACTCAGGATGCAATTTTAACATAATTTATCATTCATCATTACTATTATATAAAATTAATAGCATTAACAAATAGTATTGCTTGTTCTAAGACTGGCATTAAGTACCCATTACAGTAGATTTTCATTTATGAACAAAAGAAAAATGTCACAGTTTGCAAGTTACCAGTCAGGAGGAGCTTTCCGTATGAGAAGAGTTCTTTACTTTCTCTTTCATAGTAAGGGAATAAATATGATCATACTTAAAGCAGAAAACAAAAATGAAGCAGAGGAGGGTAAACATTTCAATGTTTGGAAAAAATATAAGAATGACAATTCAAATAGAAATGCAGGCTTAGTTTACGTTTATATATGGTTGCTTTGTTGTTTACTAAGCAATATAAAAGGGAAACTAACTTTAAAATCTACGAAGTGATAGAAATTTTTGGCAATTTTTGTTCTTAATTTTAAAGCAATGCTTCCATTAGAAAAAAATAAGTTACTCTTATAGCTCTCAATTAATAAACACAATTTATTTAATAATCATATCATATTATAGACTGAAGTGTTGCATTTCACCTTAACTGATTGTAATCCACAAGGAGTATAAAATGGATGTGTGGGTATGTGTGTGATGTAATAATTACTGTTAATGACTTTCATTTTTTAACACTTTTAAAAATGAATTTAAACAAATACATATCTATCCAACTTAAGAGGCCTCCTTCATAGCCCAAAGAAATGCAATTTAACTTAAAATTTGAACTACTGAGTTATTAAAATATATACTGTAACTTAAAATGCTTTCAAACAAGTTCCAAATATGCTTATCTTATTATTAAATATAAAGATGTTAGCTCTCTGGTACCTAAGAAAATATTTACAACTAATAAAAAGCAGATCGTAGAATATACATGTTCTGTGTATAAAAATAAGTAAATTATTTTATAGTCCAGACCAAGGGATCTTTCCTAAGCCGGGTTTTATCCATGCAATTCTATTACAACATCATCTCATTAGCATTACAGGAACACATACATGCATGGAAGAAATCCATCAGTCATTTTGCTTTAAAGCTCATACTGCCTTTTGAGGGCCTGTACATCTTCTAAAGTGAACTGGTTGTTTGGTGTGTGTGAAAGGTCATCAAACAGCTGTTCAATTTGCTCCTTTTGGCCCTTGCTAATTAGTGTTAACATCATCTGAAAGGAGAAATGTTATATTAGCATAATTAACATCTTAAAGTAATAGCTATCCTTAAAAAGTCAATCTCTATTAATATTTTGCCACTTACCTTAAACCTTTCTGCTTTACTCAGATATAAAAGGTGCTGATATACCAATGAGGGATCTTTATTAATAAGGTTATTTTTCAAAGAATGAATGAGGAGGAGGAATGTATCCCCTTCAAGTTTGTTGCTCAAAAACACTGGCAAATCTTTTGGTTCAGTGATGGCTAGAAGGTCTGCACAGGCTTCTTTATCTTTCCTAGTATTTATAGCATTTATAACTTGACCAAATTCATAAGCATTATTAGGCTTGGAGATCTGTAGTTTTTCATAGTATTGTGCTGTTCCGTTGCTTTCATTTTCCTTCTCAGAAGCAGGCCAGTCAGTAGGGACCTTTTCTGAGGTTCTCTCAGTCTCTTCTTTATTGCTTTCATTCACCTTCATAAGGAAAAAAATTACACTGTGATGCTCAACATTATCACCACACACAAATCACATTTATCAAAAGAGGAATTCAGGAAAACCATATTTTAGTCAATATCTATGAGAAATCTGTAATTTGAAGTAAGTTATAAAATCTGTATTTTTTAAGAAGAGATAAATTTTAGGGTATAAATAATTCATGAAAATATTTTTTGCAGTTTAAAAAAAACCTGTGCATACTGGAAATATGACAAAAAATTTCAAGTTCAAAACTTTCTATAAATAAAGCTGCTGTGTAAAATAAATTAGCCCTATAACAACCTTATCTCCTTTTCATGATAAATATTACATTTACTTATTTCTTTACATTTAACAGAGAAGTGAATTTACATTTTTCAGTTCTCTTAAAACAGTTTTCCTTCTCTCCTTTGAGAAAAAGTAAACTCTTAGTTTGTCCTTATATGATAGCCTCTTACTCAGCAAAAATGTCAGACCATAAATGGGATACTGGCAGCATTCATGAATGATCTTTGCTACTGACAAGGCAAAAAGCTGCAGCATCAAACATTTGAGTTATCTGAAATCACAAATGCAGGTTTGATTTTGAGATGTTCCAAGATCTCTGATAACTCCAGGCTTGTTTCAGAATGCTAAAAAGATCTGTAGCAGTTTGATATTGTTTATGAACTCCAAAAACAGATATTGGATTATGTTTGTAAACTGATCTGTCCCTCTGGGCATATTAGATTGTACTGGATTCAGAGGTTTCACTTTTACTTCATTAAATAATGATTAAGGCTTTGATTAGGCCATGTTGAGTCCCTGCCCACCAAGGGGGTGGGGACTCACAGAGAAACAGCGTGGAAGAGAAGGGAGGTTGGAATTCTGATGTGGAGCTTGGAGAAGAAAAGATATGGAGGAGGAGGACACAGCAGAGTTTTGAACTGGAGCCCAGGAAGGAAACACAAATGGGCTCAGAGAGAAAATCAAGCCCTGGGGAGAGAAAAAGTCTAGGGGACTGATCATCTACAGCTGACCTTGTGGAGAGAACAGAGCACCTGAGTCCAGAGAGAAATGAGCTCCAGGAGAGAGATGAGACTGACCCAGCCTACAGCTGATACTGGAAAAAGCTGGGACCATGGAGCCTGAAGAGGAAGAGGAAGGCTGAACGTGGCAAAAGACTTTGGTGAGGGAAGTACCTTAACACTTTTTGGCTTAGTAACTGTAAGCTTCTACCACAAATAAATACTTTATGAAAGTCAACAGATTTCTGGTATTTTACATCAGCACCCCTTTGGCTAATAAAAGGTCTGAGTAAATTTTAGAAAATCTCCATGAAAGATGGACTCTAAGGCCACAGCAACTGAATCAGATTCAGGCCAGAGTGATCTGGAGTGGAAGCAATTTAAGTCCCATGCAAGATGGAAAGTGGAGCCAAGAAAGGAAGAACTTCAGTAATGTAGAAACTCCTAATAGGACCCATGGACCTAAGGTGAGAAATACAATGGCTAATTATGACTTTGAAGGAGAAGTTTTGTCTTTGTAATTGGTTAAAAAATTTTTTCACTAACAGAATAAAAACACAAAGTTAAAAAACTTTTGTAGAACTCATGAGATTATGATCTTAGAATCCAATATGAGTATAAAATCCCCGAAAGAGTACTTTCAAAGATAATGAAATAAAATACCTCTTGAATGTCAATTTTCCGTCTTTCTTTTTCTTTGTTGAATGATGCTGCATTACTTTTAATATTAAGGAATCTGGTTACTTCTTCTAGTTCCACCTTTGCCTCAACAATACTTGGATCTAACAGGAGCACTTTATTGAGATCATTTAAACTTTTTTGATAATTCTGAAAGTAAAAAGACAAAACATTTTTCATAAATAAATGAGAAGTGTCATAGATTAGTCCAAGTAGGAGTGAGAGTGGTGAAATGAATAATTAATGCAGAGTGTGCAGTGGATTCCCACTAGTCCCACTATTATCGGTTGAAGCTTACAGGGTAGGTGTGGGGCTAAAACAACACAATGAACATTCACTACAGAAGAAAGAGTATAGAATCTGGAGTTAGACGACTCAAGTTCAATTCTGTATCATCACAGCCTTCATAGTCCCTAACACATGATTACACTTGTTAATTGTCTGCTGAATGAATAAATGAAAGCATGAATATCCTCATATCACCATTTATTAGCAGTGAAACTCAAAGTTCTGTTTAACTTTTCTGAACTGCAATTTTCTCATCTTTAAAATAAGAATAGGGAAGCGGATTTGGACCAACGGATAGGGTGTCCGCCTACCACACGGGAGGTTGAAGATTCAAACCCAGGGCCTCCTGACTCGTGTGATGAGCTGGCCCACGCACAGAGCTGATGCACTGCCACGCAGGGATGTTCCCACATAGGGGAGCCACACGCTCAAGGCGTGCGCCCCAGCCTGCCTCACACACGGAGAGCTGACGCAGCAAGATGACGAAACAAAAAAACGAGACACAGATTCCGGATGCTGCTGACAAGAATACAAATGGACACAGAAGAACACACAGTGAATGGACACAGAAAGCAGACAAAGCAGACAACTGGGGTGGGGGGAAGGGGAGAGAAATAAATTTAAAAATAATAAATAAATCTTATAAAATAAGAATAAAAGCTTCTTCTAGCTTTCACAAGGCAGTGCCAAGGAAGAAATGAATAAAGAAAAATAATATATGAATGGTTTCAAATCTATAAAGGGTTACACAAATATTAGTGATTATTATAATACTCTTGTTTCATAAAAACCTCCAACATTGTGTACTGTACAAAATAGAATAAAGTCAACATTTCTCTTCCATTAAAGAGATAATATATCAGAGCAGTTAGGGGAGAGAAGGGAAATCTACAAATACTGAATCTGGTAGCAGAGACATCAAAATCACAGTCTGCCATGATAGGGCATATTCTAGAACTACAGACTAGACTTTTATTCTGGTTAAACTGAAAATCATTCTGTGAGGAGGCAAAGAACTCCAATGATGTGTAACCTCCAAGTATTTGTGACAGACACATCAATAGCATCATGCAGGAGGCTTCATCATAGATAAGATAAGCTTGTGCTTAAGTGACATTCCTGGGAACTAACTACAACTCTACACCCCTTTCCTCTCCCCCATCAACACACCAGAGCAAGAGTAACATGTTTAAAGGGACAACCTTAAATCATTTGCAAGCTACAGTACATTGTGTGCTATTAGTAACAAATCTCTATCAACTACTGTGTTAGAACAGTTAGAACCTGCAGAAAGAAAAAAAATGACAAGAAACCATATGTGAAAGAATGGGCCAGCAGGGCAAGTTGAGAGAACAATAAATAGCAGCTAACCCCCCTTACTGTTTTAAGCATTTTATAATTATTATTATTTTACTCTCAAAACAATCCTATAAATATTAATTTGTTCCTCCCATTTTAAAGATGAAGAAAATTAAAGCAGAGCAAGATTATGTTTGGTTTTGTGTGATCCACATGTCTTTTAAAAATAAATTTAAAGATATATTTTTTTAAAAAGAGCAGAGCAAAAAAAAAGCATTATGTTAGGGATGATCAAGGTAGCAATGATCAGAAGGTGGATGGTAATACAGTTGTGCAGCTCAAGTGAGAGGTCTGGAAAATTAGAGCCTTGGACAGGGAAGTCCAATGTGATGGGTAGGCATGATCTCATTTGCTCAATAAAATCCCTCCCTACAAAGTGATCAAACTTACTGGGGGAGACATAAGAAAATGGGTCATAAAATTTGAGAAATGTTAAAAAGGGAGGCAAGTGTAAAGAGAGGAGAGGGAAACAGGAAGGCTGGACGCAGCATTAACCTGAGAGGCACAAAAGAAGAGGTGGGCCAGTCTGTCAGATCTCAGAGATGTCAAGCAAGGGTCATTCACTCAATATTCATTGAGCATCCATGTGCTAGGAGGCTGGGAAGAAAGATGTGGCCCCTGCCCTTATGGAAGCTTACATTCGAGGAGCAGGGGACAATGAAAAGAAAAGTAAACAAATGAATAAATAAAATAACGATGGGCTGACAGTGCAGTTAAGAAAACCAAGGGTTTGAGATGGATTCGAATGAGGGAGAAGTCTCTTCGACACTGTTGTTAGAAAAGCTAGGACTTGAAGTGAAACCAGTCATGCAGAGAAGAAGGAAGGGCATAGCTTCTAGAAAGAGAAATATGGATTTGGAAAAAAAAAAGAGAGGACATTAAAAGCTGTCTGTAAACTTGTCAAGCCTTAAAAAAGATACAGTATGTACCAGTTTGATATTATTGATGAATTCCAAAAAGAAATATTGGATTATGTTTGTAAACTATCTTTTCCTCTGGGCATATTAGATTATATTGGGTTCATAGGTTTACTTGATTAAGTAATTATGCAACCTCTTGTGCCAGTAGGGCCACCAAAGGGTGGGGACTCACAGATAAAAGGCATGGCAAAGGACAGAGTTGGAGGCTTTTTGAATGTTGGAGTTTGATGCTGAAGTCTTAAGCTGGAGCCCTGGGAAGTAAGCTCACAGAGGAAAGAGAAGCAAGCCCCAGGAAGACAGGAACCGTGAACTAAGAGAAAAGCAACACTCTGGAAGAGAGGAACCCAGGAAGCCCGAACCCTCGCAGACGTTGGCAGCCATCTTGCTCCAACACGTGAAAATAGACTTTGGTGAGGGAAGTAACTTATGCTTTATGGCCTGATATAATCTTTGTGACTACATTTACTTGTACCTAAACAGCAATACCTTTTAAGATAAAGGTATGACTCCTTTTGATATGTTTTCCTTGTAGCATTTTCAATTGACTATAAGTTCCTTAATGCAGACACTGTGTCGTAGTCACTCTATACTTCCAATGCTTAGCACATAATTGGCACTCAGTAACAATAAATTGTAAATAAAAGCAGAATGTTATCTTTACTTGTACATAATTAGTGAAACTGGCAAGAAAAAATATAAATACATTAAAGTCAGCTAGAAAAGAAAAGAAAAAGACTGAAGAAGGCAGACTGTTAGGCTAAGAGCTATAGGCAGGTCACCTACTACTAACTGTGAGTCCCTGTGCCACTTCCTCATTACCTTCACTCTGAGAAACAGATCAAGGCATGAGTTCTGACACATTTTAAAAGCAGTTGTAGCCTTTGAAGATCCTGAGATTAAATTCACTTGGACATAAGTCAAACTACAAGGGATATAATCAAACCAGAAAAACAAGTTACCAGCCTCATATTCTAACAGGACAGGACTATTCAAGTTTGGGATTATCTTCCTGCATAATAATACAATTTCTAGAGTTCACTCCAAGGAAGGAGAGAATTCCAAGTTTTCATTAGGTATGGCTTCGATGTTTAATTAGGTAATCAGGTTCAAAGAGTCAGGCGGCCACTATGAGGTAAACCTGCTCTCAGAATCTGGACAGATTCTGAACTCACAAGTTGTACAGATCTTTGTCTCATTTACCCAAATCCACTAAGCTCAAAGAGAGTCCAGAGTCAATTTTAAAGAAGTGGCTCATGATACCTCACCTCATCTAGGAAATCTTTCCATTAAGTTTATAAGCGAGGGTATTGCTAACAAAAGGCGGGTGGGGTGGGGTCACCTGGGCACGGTAATACAGCACAGCCGCCTGGCTCCATCAGCACAGGGATCATGTGACGGCCTTTCTGTTGTGGCGAGGAGCATGGGCTTGTGGTTCCATTGCAGCCTGAGTTGGTCTATGCTCTGGAAAAGCATGACCACACACTGCCTACAGATGGTCCTGATTTGCTGTACTACACAAAAACATGACCTGCCACTCCCAGATACTAAATTTTTATAGAACAATATATTTTTAGATATTTCCTTGTCAGTGATAGAATTAAAAGAACCACCTCAAACTCGATGAGATCAAAACTAAATTATCCCCTTGCCCCTCAAACCTTCCTGTCCTCCTACATAGCCTACACCATCACAATGTACCACTCAGCCACCCCAGCCAGAAACATAAGAGGTCCCCCTTCACTTCCCTCCACGTATGCAGTCTGTTGCCCAAAATCAACTGTCAATTTTACCTTCAAACCTTGAATTATCCCTTTGTTCCTCTCTTCCTCCTGCCATTACCTTCCTTCAGGAATCTGTTTCTCACCTTGATGGACTCTTACCTTATCGCCTTGCTTCATGATGGCCTCCCCATATGATCCACCTTCCATGATAGTCCCAAATCTGATCCATCACAGAACCACTTGCCTCCCTTCAAGGGTTCCCAGCACCTTCAGGATCAAGCCCAGCTCCACAGCATGGCCTACCAGGCTGCTCACGAGCTGACCTCTCTCCATCCCCCCTTTCCCACCCACAACTGTGTTCCAGCTATCCCAGTTCATGAGCAAAATGTTGTCATGGCAGTTTTATTCATAACAGCCCAAGCTGAAAAACACCTAAATGTCATCAACTAGTGAATGTAGAAATAAACTGTAGTATATTCACACAACTCAGCAATAAACAGATACCTGATACATGCACAATATGGATGAGTATCAGGTATGATGCTGAGTACAAGACACCAACGGATACATTCTATAGCTTTATATTATATTAATGTCAAGAAGAAGCAAAATTAATCTATAGTGATAGAAATTAGATCAGCAGTTCCCTAGGATGGGGGGCAGAGGGAGGGAGGTTGGTTGCAAAAGGGTATAGGGAACTTTGGAGAGATGGAAATATTCTTTATCTTGATTGGGGTGGTAGCTACACTGGGATATACATTTACCAAAAATCAATGAGGGAAGCAGACTTGGCTCAATGGATAGAGCATCCACCTCCCACATGGCAGGTCCACGGTTCAAACCCAGGGCTTCTTTGACCCGTGTGGAGCTGGCCCACATGCAGTGCTGATGCGCACAAGGAGTGCCGTGTCACGCAGGGGTGTTCCCTCTGTAGGGGAGCCCCACGCGCAAGGAGTGTGCCCTGTAAGGAGAGCCGCCCAGCACGAAAGAAAGTCCAGCCTGCCCCGGAGTGGCACCAAACACATGGAGAGGTGATGTAGCAAGATGATACAACAAAAAGAGACACAGATTCCCAGGCCGCTGACAAGAATAGAAGTGGACACAGAAGAACATACAGCAAATGGACACAGAGAGCAGACAATGGGGAGGGGTAAGGGAAATAAATTAAAAAATTAATCTTTAAAAAAAAAATCGATGAGTTGCACACTTAAAATATGTGGATTTTCATGGTCCACTGGGTGGAATGTGGGAGAGTGAGGGCTATGATGTGGACCATTGACCACAAGGTGCAGCGGTGCTCAGAGACGTATTCACCAAATGCAATGAATGTCTCATGATGATGAGAAGATTGTTGTTACAGGGGGAGGAGTGGGGTGAGGGGGGTGGGGGATATATGGGGACCTCATTTTTTTTAATGTAATACTAAAAAAATAAATAAAGACAAAAAAAATGTGGATTTTATTGTAAAATACACCATTTCAGGAACAGCCATTTCCCAATATATTCTGGTTTTCCTCTGTGATGTTATTTTCTACATAAGTGAACATTCATTCCTCAAGATTTCCAGGAGAATCAGCATAAAGAAAAGTATAATTATAAAATAACCTCTTTCCTCTAATCTAATAGTGTGGCTTTCTTAGGAAAAAACGCCATTCTGTAATCTCACATTAGCCGATTTAAGGCCCAGATCACCATGAGCTTCCAAATCTGAGATTTGTCTCTCCCAACCTCCACTGGGTAAACCATCTTCCACCCTGATGCCTTTACACACTCTTGCCCCTCCCCACCTTCACTGCCAGTCCTTGTGCCATCAGTTATATGATTGACTGTCTCTTGAGAGTGGAACGATTAAATCTAACAATACAACTTATAAAATTAAGAGACTAAATCAGTTTTTGAGTTGGAAGGACTCTGAGAAACTATCCAGCTTCGTGTTAGTTTGGGGTGAAATCTGAGGCCTAGTTTGAAGTTTCAAGACTGGTTAGTAAGAACTACAATTAATTTTCAGGATAATCTCACCCCTTTCCATGATCCCCAGATTTACAGTTCATGAAATTCACTTGGTTTGTGCAGAGTGGACATTTATAAATGAAAAAGATTACCTCACCTTGAGTCCTTTATGTGCAAGGGCACGCCGATAGCAGGCTTTCACATTCCCATCATCCAGCTGAAGCGCCTCGTCACAGTCCTGCTTTGCCTCTTCAAACTGGCACAGCTTCAAGTGACAGAGAGCTCTGGCAAAACATAAGATGGGACTCAGGAATATGATAGTAAAGATAGTGTTTCTATACATTTAAATAGCTAATAAGAAGCAGGAGAGAATAAATCAATACATCTGTTTCTATTCCACACCTGTAGATTAAAACATTTTACTCCAATTATGGCCCCTTCTTGTAATGCATGAAATTACAATACTGGAGATATAATTGCAAACAAAATACAGTCCTGTCTCTTAAAGAGGATGCAGTCTAGGGCAAGAGACAGACAATTAAAATTAGCAAACACAAAATCTGTACAGATGGCTCTGGAAGCACCCAGTTGATAACTGATAACCTAATCAGATCTGGTGGGGTCAAGGTAAAGGACAGAACAGCCAGGGAGGATGTCCCAGAAGTGACATTTAAGTTGAAACCCAACATACAAACTGAGGTTAGCCAATGCGAAGGCATGAGGTTGAGAGAGTTGAGGTGGCGGGAAGGGAGCAAGGAAGCCAAGGGCATGGCATGTGCAGAGGTCGATGGCAGGGGAGAGCATGGTCCTCTCGAGGAGCTGAGAAGGGTTCCATGTGGCAAGAGTGCAGGCATCAGGCTGGAGAGCAGGCAGGCCAGATTGCAAAGGGCCTTGTAAACCACGGCAAGGAGGCTGAGATTTATCCTAAGCTTAAAAGAGGTCTGCTGAAGGGTTCTGAAACAGGGACTGACCTGTTCACTGTGTTTTAGAAAGGTCGCTCTAGCTGCAACTTGCGGAAAATGAAGTTAGAGGAAACAAGACAGGCAGGGCCATTGTGAAGGGTATTGCCCACACCTAGGAAGAGATGACAGCTGTGCAGAGTAAGGGAGTGACTGGTGAGGATGGAGGGATTGGTGAGGGTGGAGAGAACGGGTCACACTGAGGAAGCATTTATTATAGAACCAGCAGGGTTTGCTGAAGGGAGGTCAGGGAGAGGGAGGCGTAAGGCAGGGTGACAGGCAGCAGTGAGTGTGGGTGGCAGCAAGTACACCAGCCTGGAGGTCAGGAGACCGATTTGGGAGACACAATCTTAGGGTGATAAATGGAACTGGGGGGAGGACGGAATGACAAGAAGAGTACTCAGAGCGAGCAAGGGCTCTCGGCATTCAGAATCCTGAGAATAACAGGAGGGAAAGCCTGCAGAGGGAGAAGAGGGGCAGCCAAGGCAAGAGGGGCCTTCAAGGAAACGGAGTGCCCAATTATGCCCACTGCTGCAAAACTTTAATAGGAGAAGGGCAGAAAAATAGCTGTTGGATTTAGTGACTGTAATGTTTTTGCCTAAAAGGGTGCCAAAGAAGGAAAATAGGCACAAAGGCAAACTGGTGAGGGGTTAAGGTAAAAAGCAGTATGTTTGGATGGTACCAAAACATTGGAAGTGTGCTTAATGCCACCTAACTGTACACGTTAAAATCATTAAAGTGGCAAACTTTATGTTTTATAT
The DNA here is from genome assembly GCF_030445035.2 of Dasypus novemcinctus. Lineage (NCBI taxonomy): Eukaryota > Metazoa > Chordata > Mammalia > Cingulata > Dasypodidae > Dasypus > Dasypus novemcinctus. The sequence goes on along the minus strand of NC_080686.1, from coordinate 63,047,208 downwards.
GTGTTATCATAATTAAAATTTAAAAATTTAGAAAAGATTTATCTGAAATAGCTAGGAAAGCCTGTGTTATGAATACCTACTCTTTAGGAACCTATCCCTTACTCCTCCCTGTCACCCCAGACTCTATTCTTCCCTAAAAATCCCAAATCACTATATTTCTAAATAGGCATCTTTTCCATATTGGTAAGCTCTATCCTGAGGAATATTCTAGAACAATCTGCCCATTTCTACTACTGGACACAATAAAAGATGATAGTCCCTCCCCTCAGTACAGCAGAAGAAAAAGGGTGTTGCTCCCTAAAAAGGGTGTACAGCAGAGTAAAGGCATTACTCTGAAAGGCAACTGATTTCTGCTCCCACATCCTGGGCAATGGCCAGGCCGAGGTGGCCACAGCAAGACCCTGGGAGAGCAGCCCCATCCACACAGCACCAGCAGCTGACACAGGGCTTGGGGCAGACCTCTGGTCCTCAGGACACCTACAGCTCCACCTCTTTGAAAAGAGATAGGATAATTTGTTCTAAAAATTCTGAGAACTATGAAGAAAACTTTGGCAACTAATACTTTAAAAAAAAAAATGCTATTTTTTTTTTTCATGAAAAAAAATATTAACAACGTCCAGGAAGACGGCAGACTAGAAAGACATGGGACTCTCTTCTCTCCCAGAAAAATAGCTAGAGGACAGGCATCAGCGGCTTGGGGAAAAAAACTTTTAGGGTTTAGGACACCAGGGGAAGGCTGGATACCACCCAAAGGAGAGAGGAGCAAAGGAACTGTGATGGCAAAAATGAGAGTTAAGTGCTGCAGCTGGAAAGCCAGCATCATCCCCCACCCTATAGATATTTTAAATTCTCAGCCCTCCTGACAGAGGGATACAGACAAGGGAAAAGGGGTCCCCAGGGATTCATGTCCCCAGGCAAGGGAAGAGAGGACACATCCTAAGGCTGACTCAGCTTATGACCCACAGATTTGTTCTGCTGTGTCCCATGAGCCCTTCCAGACCAGGTGGGGCTGTGCCATTGTTTGCTTTGGGAGCCAGTACAGGACTAAAGAGATCTGAACCTCCCGATCTCCTTCTCTACTGACCAGGACTGGTTTCTGAGGATGCAGAGAGGTGTGAAATTATTCCCTACCCGAGAAAAGGGAGGAGGGCTACCAGCAAAAGTTGGAGAACTGCCTCTGAGAAAGTTTTAATTACTAGGTTCTTAGCCTCCAGGGAGGATCCTCTATCACATTAAATCCATTATCTGTTGAAGCAAACACACTCCAACCAGGCATTGAATCGAGAGTGCTGCCAAAGAGTCCATCTACTGGCAGACCAGAATTGCACATGAAAAAAGGAAAGTAAATAATAAGAGTGGCTTTTCTAGCCTTTACAACCTCCCTCCCCAAGGGCTCTGGAAGCAGGTATGCAACTCATTACTGGATCCAGGAACCAGATTTGAGCAACCAACAGGGACAACCCTAAAGACCCAGAACAGGCTGAGCCAAGAAACAAAGTACAGCAGTAACACACAGCCTCCAGTCACTAAAACCCTACAAAAACAGAGAGAAATGGAGCATCTAGGTAAATTCACCACCCTAATCAGATGCATAGACATCAGCAAAAAATTACCATACATACTAAGAAAATGAAAGAAATAGCTCAAGAAAAGGAATATATCAAAGCCCCAGAAGAGACACGGGATTTGAGACAAGTAATCAATGAGAGGCACACAAATTTCCAAAATCAAAATAATGAATTGAAAGAATATGGCTAAAGGACATCAAGAAGACACTAAGCAAGCACAAAGAAGAATAATTTGAAAACCTGAATAAAAAAGTAACAGGGCTCATGGGAATGAAAGACAAGACAGGTGAGATAAAAAATACATTAGAGGGAAACAGATTTGGCTCAACGGATAGAGTGTCTGCCTACCACATGGGAGGTCCAAGGTTCAAACCCAGGGCCTCCTGACCCGTGTGATAAGCTGGCCCACATGCAGTGCTGATGCATGCAAGGAGTGCCGTGCCATGCAGGGGTGTCTCTCGTGTAGGGGAGCCCCACGCACAAGGAGTGCGCCCCATAAGGAGAGCCGCCCAGAGTGAAAAAAAGTGCAGCCTGCCCAGGAGTGGCAATGACACAACAAAAAGAGATACAGAGTCCGGGTGCCGCTGACAAGACTATAAGCGGACACAGAAGAACACACAGTGAATGGACACAGAGAGCAGACAACTGGGGGGGCGGAGAAGGGGGCAGGGAAGGGGAGAGAAATTTTTTTAAAAATCTTAAAAGAACAAAAAATACATTAGAGGCAAGCAGCTGTGGCTCAATTAGTTGGGCTCCCATCTACTATATGCGTCCCAGGGCCTCCTTGTGAAGGCAGGCTCACCCACATGCTGTGGAGAGCCGCCAACCTGGGTGCCACGGAGTGCCACCGGCCTGCGAGCACCATGGAGAGCTGACTCAGCAAGGTGACACAACAAAAAAGGGAGACAAGCAAAAAAAAAAAGCAGAAGAACACACAGCGAATGGACACAGAGAGCAGACAGTAAGCAAAAAAAGCCGAAGGGGGGGGAGATAAAATTTTTTAAAAATTTAAAACCATAATAAAAACACATTAGAGGGAGCAGATGTGGCTCAAGCAGTGGGCACCTGTTTCCCACATGGGAAGTTCTAGGTTCGGTTCCCAGTGCTGCCTAAAAAAAAGAAAAAGAAAAAAACCCTACAAACAAAAAAACCAACTCAGGGGAGCTGATGTGGCTCAATGGTTGAGCACTGGCTTCCCACATACAAGGTTCCAGGTTCAATTCACAGTCCTGGTACCTCAGAAAAAAGGAGAGGAAAAAAAAAAACATATTAGAGGCATACATAAGCAGACCCTAAAGGACAAAAATAAGTGATAACAAAGACAAAACTGCTGAAACTGAAGAGAGACATGAATGGAAAAAATTGAGCAGGGGCTCAGGGAGTTGAATGACAACACAAAAAAGCAACAACATACATGTCGTGGGAATTACAGGAGAAGAAGAGAAGGGAAAAGGGGCAGAAAGAGTATTTGAGGAAATAATAGCTGAAAATTTCCCAACTCTCATGGAAGAAATGAACTTATATGTCCAAGAAGTACATCATACCTCAATCAGAATAAATCTGAATAGACACACACTACTCAGAATGTCAAACATCAATGATAAAGAGAAAATTCAGAAAGCAGCAAGGGAGAAGCAAACCATCACATACAAGGGGTGCCCAGTAAGACAATGAGGATTTCTCATCAGAAACCATGGAAAGTGAAGAACTCTCGCTTGTCTGTTTTTTATTATTATTACTGAAATAATGAAAATGCTCTAATAATGACTGAAGTGATGAATGCACAACCATGTAATTATACCAAATATCACTGACTGTACACTTTGGATTAACTGTGTGTTTTACTAATATGTATCAATAAAATTGATTTGCTAAAAAAAAGAAAGAAACCATGGAGGCAAGAAGACAGTGGTATGATACAATTAGGATACTGAAAGAGAAAAACTGTTACCTAAGAATTCTTTATCCAGCAGAACTGTCCTTCAAATATGAAGGTAAGTAAAAAATATTCACGAACAAACAGAAACTAAGGGAGATCATAAAAAGGAATCTACCTTTCCAGGCTTCGAAAGGAAGCCTTTGAGCCTGAAAGAAAAAGACAAAAGAGACAGGCTTGGAGGAGAGTATAGAAGAAAGAATGGCAGAAAGGATAACCAAAAGAGTAGAAAGATAGATAAGATATGACATACGAAAACCAAAAAATGAAATAGTGGAAGTAAACAATATTTTTACAGTAATATCACTTTATGTGAATGGATTAAATTTCCCAATCAAAAACACAGGCTGACAGAATGGATAAAAAAACATGAGCCATCCATATGCTGCTTTAAAAAGACTCACCTGAGACCCAGGGATACAAACTGGTTGAAAGTGAAAGGTGGGAAAAATATACTCCACGCAAATAGTAAGCAAAAAAGAGCAGGGGTAACTATACCAATATCGGACAAAATAAACTTTAAATGCAAAAAAGTTACAAGAGATATAGAAGGCCATTATATATTAATAAAAAGGAAAATCCACCAGGAAGATAAAAGTCAAACATCTACGCACTTAACCAGGGTACCCCAAAATACAAGACAAACTCAGGCAAAACTGAAGAGAAAAACAGATCTTTCTACAATAATCATTGGAGACTTCAACACACAACTCACATCATGAGACAAAACAACTAGACAGTAATACGAACAGATATCTGCACACCAATGTTCATAGCAGTGTTATTCACAATTGCCAAAAGACGGAAACAATCCAAGTGTTCATCTACTGATTAATGGATAAAAAACTGTGATATATTCACACAATTGAACATTATGCAGCTGTAACAAGAAATGAAGTGGGTAACAGATGTGGTTCAAGCGACTGAGCTCCCGCCTACCACATGGGATGTCCCAGGTTTGGCTTCTGGTGCTTCCTAAAGAAGACAAGCAAGACAGCAAGCTGACGCAACAAGATGACATGACAAGAGACACAAGGAGGAAAAACATAATGAGGCCCAATAAAGTAGGGAGCAGAGGTGGTTCAAGCGATTAGGCACCTCCCTCCCACACAGGAGGTCCCAAGTTCAGTTCCTGGTGTCTTCTAAAACAAAGACAAGCACACAACAGACAGACACAGCAAATGCAAACAACAAAGGGGTAGGGAAAAATAAATACATAAGCCTTTAAAAAAAAAAAAAAAGAAGAAATGAAGTTATAAAGCACATGACAACATGGATGAACCTGGACGATGTTGAGTGAAGCAAGCCAGACAAAAAAAGGACAAACACTGTACGAATGCAACTGTGAACTAAATATACTGTGTAATCTCATGGAATTAATAACTTGAATATGGGTCACCAGAAAACAGAATGAGTTTAGAGAATGGAAAGCTCAGGGTTAACTTGTGCAGAATTTGGAAACGAACCAAAAGGTGAAAACCCAACAAAAATTTTGTAATTAGCAGTATTAGTAAATGGGTATGAAATCTGTTTAAAGGGAAAGTCTAAGGTCATATATACTTTTAAAAGGAAAGCTAAAAAATGTAAGTAACATGGGTCCTATATAGCACAGTAAAACCATACGTGAAATAAAAATATGGGTATTGCATATGTAAGACCATTTTTCTTTGAAACTGAACAAATATATGTTAATACTACAAGATGTTAATATCAGACAAAAAAAATTATGCTAAGTGAAAGAAACCAGACACAAAGTTCTACATATTGTATGATTCCATTTATATAAAATGTAAATATATATCAATTTATAAAGATGAAGTTAGATTAATGGTTATGTAGGGCTGAGGAAGGCATGGTAAGTGGTGTGGAGTTTTTCTTTTTAGAGTAATGGAATTGTTCTAAACTTTTTTGTGGTGATGGATGCACGACATTGTGATTATACTAATAGCCACCAAGTACAGACTTTAGATAGGTCATATGGTATGTGAATATATCGCAACAGAACTGCTTTAAAATAAATAAATAAGCAAGAATAGTCAGAAATAGCAGCTATGTATAGCAGTGGAAGCACAGAAAGACTGAAAAGTGGACTTTGTTTATTATTGTTGTTGAAAATGCTTTAATAATGATTGAAGTGATAAATGCACAACTATGTGATGATACCAAATACCACTGATTGTACACTTTGGATGAACTGTATGTTTTCTTAATGTGTATCAATAAAACTTATTTGTTTAAAAAAATATCAACAAAGGAAATACATAGTTACAAAAAACTTGCCTGTTTGTGTATATGGCACACTCCTTGTTGTTAATCTTTAAGCATTCACTGTATTTACAAAGGGCATCTTTATAGTTTTTATCCTTTACACACCGATTTCCTTCTTCCTTCAGGATTCTAAACATTTTTTCATCTATGGGGACCACCACCAAAAAAGAGAAAGAATTAATTTTATAAACACCTCCACAGTATCTTAAGTATATCTATAAGTAAATCCTCTATTGCAAATAAACTTGATCACACACCAAGCAAAGTTAAAGTGTAAGGGGAATAAAACACTGTACACAAATTAAAAACATAAATTGGCTATAAGGAAAAATAATAATATAATTATGGCACCATTATTTTCAAATCAGAAAATAAAACAGAAGTATCTTTTATCATTTCATAGATATTAGCAGGCGTTTTTTTATGTACAGGGATTCTGGAGACAAAAACAGAGGCCAGAAACAAGGCAAACAAGGGCACCAGGTCATGGTGGCAACATGGAGAGGCAGCCCTCTCAACACGCTCTTCTGGACTAGCAAACCACCTCTTGTCACCTCAAGCCCCGCTACCTCAGGCAGGGCTTCAACAACAGTACAGGTGACACTGCAGACCTTTAGGTAGCTTGCAGGAATGACAGAATCCGTCCATGAATGGGAGATATAAACAGCCACCATGCTTTCATAGAAATATTATTTCATGAATAATAAACCTCTGAAATGGTCATCACCCCAAATTTTCTTGGGTAATCACACCTCCCCCACTCTCTGCCCCTGGGGTTTAGGCAAGAGAGGCAGGAGCAGATGTGGCTCAAGTCGAGGTTGAGCACCTGCTTCCCACCTGGGAGGTCCCAGGTTCCATTCCCAATACCTCCTAAAAACAAAAAAACAAAATCAAACAAACAAATGAATGTGACTCAGTGGTTGAGTGCTGGGTCCTGAGATCAATCCCCAGCCCCATTTCCTAAAAAAAAAAAAAAAAGAGAGGCGCCACCCCAGCCCACCTCTTGGGGTAATTCCTGTTTAAATTAATCAGCACTTTATATTCCTTGGCCACGATAACCTAATTGGCCAGGGATGGGTCTATGAGCGCCAGTAAGCTGCAAAAAGATTTTTGCAGCAGCTTCTGGGAAAGTAATTCATGCTCTTTGCCATGGCATTTGAGGCTGAGAGAAGCTATTTTGAATTCCCGTGATTTAAGGGGAAAGCCTGTCTGAGAATGGAGCCAAAAGACAGGGGAGAGGCCGAGTCCCACAGCCAGAGAAAGTCTGAATCCAGCCACACCTGCAGCTACTCTACCTCTGAAATTCTCTGATAAGAGGCAATAAACTCCCTTTATTTTTAATCCATTAAGGGTTGGGTTTTCTGTTATCTGCAACCAAACAAGTGCCATTCGTTCATTACCAGAATTACAGACTATTTTTGTTATTTTACAGTGAACATGGCTGGCTCCCTGTTCAGAATCAACCTGGTAGCCTGATATTCAGCTATCACCCCCCTCAGGGACCACAAGATCAGGACCCCAGGCCTAAACCCACCACCACATGGCATTTCTTCATCAAAAGGATTAGCTCAGGAATGAGTCTGTGACCAAATTCAAGGCAAGAGAATAAAAGATTAAAAAGCTAGAGCTTTGGACAATATTTTCTCATCCTTAAAATAACACTTCCAAAAGCAATGGTGCCCTCTCCCTTTGGACACTGACATGTGCAGACAGGAATCCTAGGACTGCTACAGTTCTGCAATTTCTGGCCAAAGCCTGAGTCCTGATAAGCCGAAGGACAATAAGATGCCTGACTTTTGAGCCTGTCTGGGCCTTTCAGTTACATGAGCCAAGCCTTACCTTGCAGTGTAAATCCACAGATTTTCTGTTATTTGCAACCAAAGCTTTCTAACACATGTAACAAAGTATTGAAATGTGAAGTTTTAAACCTCTATAATGACTTTACCCTATGTAGTAACTTGATATTATACATAATAAAAATCCATAACTTGAAACTTAAAATATGCCTTTAAATTCTGCAACCTAAAACATCTTCTGATAAATGCTTTGAATTTATAAAGTTGGAAACGTAAATAATATTTGTCTCTCTGCACAAAGTTAGTCACTCAATTCTTCCTCATTTATTTCAAATCACAGAACATTTCTACCTGGTATTCCATGTTTCAAAAGATCTCACCCAATTGTCAAATGATACCAACCCTGAACTCTGTTTTATAAACCCTAAAACAGAAGATTTTTTCTTCTAATTTTCTTCCCTTTTTTTAAACCTTGGGTATCCATTCAATTGATATCCATTATATCCATCCATAATCAGTAAACAAACAAAAAAGAACAATTCAGAAAGATCTGATTATACTTGTGCTTATGATTTTCTATCATATCTATAGGATGGTTGCTATGTGCATTTTGTTAATAAATAGCTATCCTTTATTGAGGAAATACTTTGTGCCAGGTCCCATTAATAACGGTCTCTAGAAAACCAGAGATCTTCCATGATTTTCCTAAGACTGCTAAATCATCTAAAAGCTCTGGCAGATGATCCTTCCATGTTCTTTCCATATAGTGAAAAGGATGAGGGTCTAACAGTAGCCATGGGACAATACAGCTCAGGAACTTAATCTGTCAGATGAAGCTCAACCCAGAACAGTCATGGAGCTCCTAAGCAGACAGGAGAAATGGGGTCTCAACTGGCTTTAAAGCACAGAAAGCAAGAGTTAAACACATTAAACATTATGCACAAAGTAATAAGCTAGGCACTATGGGAATAAAGATATGTTAACCACCATGCTATGATGCAAAAAGAGATACCTCCTACACATTCATGTTGTACCTTATTACAATATGAAAAGTAATCAATCTTGTTACTTTAGCCTCACCACATACTACTAGAGAGCTATATGCCTAATTCTTTTTCTTATTGTTGATATTCAATTTAAGAGGCTGCTACAGAGCTTACACAGTCAACACATGTGTTAGGTGTTTTATATGCCTATCTCCATTTATTCCTGAGAACCCCATGAGATAGCTATAAATATTTTTCCCTTTTATTTACACTAGGACACTGGATAAATGAAGCTAATTCTTTTTCCCCCCTTCATTTTCTTCACTAACAAGGACCTCTTGGTTATGTCACTTATCCAATCTGTGCTCAATCTTTCTGAAAACTGGAAAACCAACTGAGTTTGTTTTTAGGATTAAATGAGATAAATGTGCCTGAAGTTACTACTTAAGACAATATAATTAGAAAGAGGGAGAATCGGAATTTCAACCCGGATCTGACGCCAGAGTTCATTTTCTTATCTCTCTGCTTTCCTCTGAAAATAAACACCAGGCTCAAATAACCTTCTGAAGAAAGGAGTGCAGGCTCCCCTCACCTGGGATGCCTGGCTGGTGCTGGCTGCAAGAATCTCCCCCTTGGTCTGGGATCATCTCTGCTGCAGGATACCATGCTCGCAACTGTGCAGAGGTGGGCACGGCTGGAATGGGTGACAGCTTCTCTCGCCAGCTTGATCCATCCAGATCCATTAAAATTCTTGTTATTCTAAAAAGAAAATGAGTTCTCTATTGATCATTCAATTTGCCTTTTATTTCAGTGAAGATCATATCAAGAATAAGATTTACAAATGCTATCCAACTGTGTAATGCCTCACAGAAAACATAAAATCTTGGGCTATTTTTTGTCCACATAAACTTAAAAAGGACTTTTCAAAATTGCCATAAACTATGTAACCTTAGACCATTTTTAATTAAAAGAAAAAAATTGAGACATATCTAATTTGTTTAAGTTTGTATGTAGTATATAACATACAACATAAGCTATAATGCATTGAAAGTTATATGTACAAATGATAAAATTTTAATTTTTGAAAAAGTGAAATATAAAACTAAAATTTAGGAGGCCTAGAAGGTATGGTTCCCCCCCCCCCAATATTTAATACAAGTAATAAATTGATAATGTATTATTCCTAAGAATAATCGAAGTACTTTAGATTTTCTATGCCCAAATTGTACACTAAAGTGGTTTAAAACAGGTGTACTAGACTGACTGCTACAACTAATAAGGGTTAGCTGCTCATGGTATACTGTTTTTGTTAATATATGTACACATATTTAAGATATTCTTACCTTTTATTTTTCCCATTTCTAAAATTATCCACTTATTTTGTTTTCATATAAATAAAGACACACAAATGGGACACAGCAACTATGAGGGGCCCCTGAACTTATGCCATTTACTAATGGCCATCACAAAATTCAGGTTAAAATCCTTGATGATCACTTTCTCATTATTTTAAACATAGAAAACATCATAGATAGGAAAAAAAATTGAATTATGTCTTTGGGATGAATCTAGTTTCAAAGGGTGCTTCCCACGACTAAGAAGGTTCACTGGTAAGTAACAATGCAATCAAGTTAATTAACTCAGGAGTTTCATATATTCTTCATGGGAGAAATTTTTTATATTTATAGATTGACAAATATAATACACATACTTTACCTAGAGTTTCTTAAACTGACATTTCAATACTGATTTTTGATTATCTATTTTAGTGTTACGATTTTTTAAAATTCATGTATAACAACCCACAACTGCAGAAAGAAGCTTTAGAAAAAGAATTTTCAAGCAAAACTTGTATTACCAGCAGAGAGGAAGGAAGAAGCAGCTGAAAAGAGATGATGTGTTGCCAGGGAGTAAATAAGTATGTGCAGGGAAATTTAACATATAAGATTCCTGGAGAGGAAGAGAGGAATATGGTTAATGGAAGACAGAAACAAAATAAGCACAGATGTTTAAAAAATAATAAGCTGCTGGTGTTTAATTTTCTATAATGAACTGGAATAGATGAAAAAGCAAGCATAAACCTGGGATTTACAAAAAGAAATAGTGAAATTTTTTAATGTAAATTTTATATAAAATAAATATATATGGCAAAACCAGACAAACTCTCCTTATATTTTAATAAAACAATATATCAACAAGAACCATCCAATTAAAAAATGACTGAGTCTTAAAAATTAATTGCTATAAAAGGATATTCTTGAGTACATCTAAAAAGTATAATATATTTCTCAAAAAGTTAAATATAGAATTATCACATGACCTAGCAATTTCACTTCTAGGTATATACTCTGAAGCACTGACAACAGGTAGTCATGCAAATATGTGTACACTAATGATCATGGCAGTGCTATTCACAATAGCTTAAAGGTATAAACAACCAAACGTCCATCAGAACTAATGAACAAACAAAATGCAATCTATCCATACAATAGAATATTCTTCAGCCGTAAAAAGGAAAGAAGTCCTGATACATGCAACAACATGGATGATCCTCAAAAACATTATGCTAAATGAAAGAAAAGGTCACGTGTTGTATGATTTCATTTACATGAAATATACAGAATAAGTAAATCCAAAGAGACAGAAAGCAGATTAGTGGTTTCCAGGGGCTGGGGTGAGGGCAGGGAGTAGAGGGATGAGGAATCACTGCTTAAGGGGAATGAGGTTTCCTTTTGGGGTGATGAAAATGTTTTGGAAGTAGATAGAGATGGTGGTTCCACAACATTGTGAATGTAGTAGAGGTCACTGAACTATTCACTTTTAAATAGTTAACTTTATGTTCTGTGAATCTTACCTGAATTTTTTTTTTAAAAGTCTAATGCAGAAGGTTCAAAAATGTGAATAATCATGCTTTCTCAGCCACTCTATTTCTCCCTTCAAGCCACCCAGCAGTATCACTACTAAAACTGGATTTCCTAAATACCTTTTTACAGGATCCCCCCTCTATGCCAGATTCTTTGAGGCACTTTCCCATGAGAGTTAGCCCCTAACTCTCACAAGAAGTAACTAACTTTCCCCTATCCCAGTATCTTGGAACTACGGGGCAGAGGACAGGGTTAGCTAAAAGCAAAGTCCCAAAGCATGGGAATGAACTATGCTCTGTCTGTTGGAGAATTCATCTATCCAATACATTTTTGTGGAGGACGTCTGCTCTGTGAGTTACTACGGCTACAAGGGGGGACAAAACACAATCCCTGGCCTCATGGAACACTTGCTATAGCAATAGAAAAGAAAGTTAAGAGAAAGGGAGAGAGAGAATTTTAAAACTATGTGGAAGTTCAGAAATAAAAGGCAGCACAGTGTGATGGAGGCACTGAGGAAGGGAACCTGACATGTGTGCTGGGGGTTGGAGGAAAGCTGTGTCAGGGAAAGAAGTTTCCTAGAGGAAGCAAAGCCTCTCCTGTAAGATCAGGTAGAAATTAAATGGACAAGATGGGACAAGGGTCTTCTAGGCAAAAGAGACAACATGGTAACAGGCACACTGGCTGAACCACTGGCACTTATGAGCAGCAGCAGATCTTGTGCAGTGAGAAGGCTGAGCCCGATCAATCCCACTCTGTCACAGATAACCAAGATGGACCACTTTCTTCTAGTCAGGCTGGGATTAGACAGTTTCTATGTGACCACAAAGTGGAAGCTCCAGGCAATGGCTGTCAGCTCTGCATACAGATCTTTCCAACAGCTTTCTCCAAAATGGGCAAGGACCATGTGAGGAGTACGGTGTGATTTAATAAATGAATTATTCCAAATCATGCCATTTTCTTTTTCTGCATTCGTGCTCTCTTCAAAGAGAGCCCACCCAGAGGAAGGGGCCTGACCTCTCTGTGACCCCCCACCTGACTAACGTATTTTTGCACTTGGGGATAATCTATCTTATGTTGTCGCCCCCCAGCTGGATGTTAGTTTGCTAGAAGAGAGAGACCAGATCTTTTTTTTTTTTTCTTTTATCCTTTTTGCGGGGACTGGGGCCTTGTACACAAGGTCAACATGGGGCACTGTGTAGCATACAGATACTTGTAAATACTCGAGAAGTCATGCTTTGGGAAAAATGGGATCAAAAAATTCACAACTAGAAATGTTACCCAACTAGTACTTTTATATTTCACCTGAAAGCAATGTATGAACTCTGCAAAGTCTTACCTTCCCATTCTGAGTCAGGGGACAAATAGGTCAACATATACAAATTAGACCCAATTTTTTTCTATTTCACCATTATAAATTAATATTCATCCTAGATGAGAGTCTATTTACAAGGACATATAGTAAAGATCTAGTAGGCTCATCAAGATATCCAGTCTCCTGAGGAAAAACAAAGGACATTTCCACTAACAGATGTGGTACCAACGAACATCTGAGAATCCTGTAGGAGAATATTCACTACATTTTTGGATCTTGCCCCATCATTAGTTCTGATTTATGACATTAATAAAAACACTTTCTTAACCCCAGAGATATTTACAAATACTCAAATTAAATTCTGTACATTTTGACCATCATATGAGTTATATCCTATGTTATTAAAGAAGAGGAAGAAGAAAATTATTCACTGAACAGTAATAAATGGACCAAGAAAACAAATAATATGAAGCTGTAAGAGGACAATTCAAGATACATTAAGAGATAGATAAAGGGACAGTCAGAAATTAAATTAGAGGGAAAGAATCATTTAGTTTTAATGGAGTGAATAAGGCAATCCTCATGTAAAATGAACAACTGAGAACAAAGTTTACACCTGGCATCTTTCTTGAAGGGTGGGGGAGGAAAAACTCCAATTCCATTATAAAACAACTGAACCTTAGGGAGCTGCCTATGAGATTACCTGTTAATACTGTCATTTGCTATCTGGATTCCACAGTCTATTTGCAACACTGTTTTATAATCCACATAAGCTTTCCGATACTGCTCTAAAGTTTCACAGGCCATTGCTCGTCGCAAAAGAGGTTTGATTGAGAATGGATGAAGTTCCAAAGCCCTAAAGAAAACAAAAGTATCACAAATCAAAAATTTTTTGAAAATTACCCCAAAAACTGAGTGTATAATATAGCAGTGCTGGACTCTCAAATAGTGCATGTCTGATATTTCACCTTGGGGACCTGGTGACATACCAGAAAAGCAAACACAGGGTTACACAGCAATAAGATTTATGGTCGCTTCTTTTAAACCAGTACCAAAGCACTCTGGCATTTACTCTTTCCCCACAGAGACATAAGTTTCCTTGCAGCAGGTGGCATGCCTCACCACCCACCTCCCCTACCAAAGCCCAGCATGGCACAGGCACAGGACAGGTTTTCAGCAGTCTTGCTATTGATGGGATAAAAAAGAAAATTCTTATTTGAACCTATTTAATAAGGCACCTTAACAGAGACCTGTAAAAACTTGCATTACATTGTGAAAATCAGCTCTCTAAAATGTAATGCAATTTCAATTTACTTATTATAAAAGAGCACCAAAAATAGAACCGAAGCGAATCAAAGAGCTTAACCTACAATGATTTCATATAAGTCATGAATTTTTACCTTGCATTTTTTAGTCTATGAAGTATTTCTAATATCACTGAAGATATATTTGAATATTATATTCTTTGGTTTTGCTTGAAGTAACTGTTTAAAGCTACTTCACTACTTAATGTACTTCTTTATATTCTAAAATAAAGCATACAATCAAAATATTGCATTTATGAAAGAAAACTTTTGTATTCTTGGATTTAACAAATGAACTAAAACTATAAAGTGCCCCATGCACATGCAAAGATATTATAAAAGCCTACTTTCTACATAATCTACTAACCAATATTTGTACCAAACTGTCTACATTGGTGACTGCAGGTTTGTTCTTCTTTTTAACGCTTATGCTGCAACAAGTTTATATATAAAAAATTTAACAGGGAAAGCAGAAGTGAGGGCTGCTACGCTTAACTTGCTTTTTCCCAACAATCTTGGAAATCTGCTGTCTATTCCTGCCTACCATGATTTGGCAAGGAGGAGGCAATGATGCAGTACCTACCATATGCTAGTCACTGAAGACTTTCTCATCCAATCCATAACAACCTTCAAGGTAAATATTAATATGTTCATTTTGTGGATGAGGGAACTGAGTGACAAATGAAGTAATCTGCCCATGTGTCAGTCTTTTGAATTTAAGCTGCATGATGGCAAGTGCTTTCTCTGTTTTGAGCACCCTTATTCCTAGTGCCTAGACCAATGCCCAGGCCATGAAAGGTACTCAACAAACTGCTAATGAACCATCACAGTCTACACACTTCCCAACACATATGAAACAATGCAAATAAAATAGCTGGAAGACATCTGCCACTCTTGCTCACCCACAACTCTCTGCATTGCACAGATACTCAACTGCACATGTGGGTGTACTTCTCGACTGTGTACCATAGAAATTAGCAATGCTGCAAAACCTAACCATCATCATTTCTTTAAAAGAACAACCAATTTTGCAATGCCTAGTTGTTAGCCTTGTGGGTGATTTTAATTATTTTCTTTATGCTGTACTGGGTTTTTACATTTTTTCTATAATGGGTATATATTGGTTTTCTAATTGGTAAATGTTATTTTAAAAATAACATTAAAACCAAGTAAAAATACACATTATAAAACAGATCTTTGGGCATCAGGATCTATCACCTATACCACTGCCTTAAATCTAGCTTAGTTTAATGCTTAAGGGATATTAACTACATTACAGATTCTAAATATGTGTCCATCTCACAACCACCTGACAACCTCCACTTCTCCACAACAGACTTCTAACATCCAAGGTGCCATTTATCCAATCAAGATGGACCAGGGTCACTCTTGGAATCTCAAATAGAATGAGATGAAACATTTAATTTTCAGTACCAACCAGCCTAGAAAATGCAAGGTTTTTCCCCTTTGACCACAACCTGAAAATGAATACAAGTTTATGACTGGAAACTCCATTAATGAAAGAAAGGGGCTGGGGGGATCCCTTTCATAAAACTGAGAACTTTTAAACCAGAGCTCCAGAAGATGCTGTCTATTCATAAAGGGTCTTCTAATTTCAAGTCTCTAATTTCAAGAGCAGCAAAGATAAGTAAAGAGAATTACTAGGTGTGACAGTTTGAAGTTATTTTATGAATCCCAAAAAGAGAAAGACTATGCTCTTAAACTAATCTATTCCTGTAGGTGTGATACCCTTTGATTGCACTGAGAGTCCTTTGATTAGGTGACTTGATATCATCACTTTAGGACTTTTGATTGGACTACAGCAAGGAGGCGCGAGCCAGCTTAGGCCTCTACCCTCTTTGCTGGGTCTGATATAAATGGGGACACACAGAGAGAGAGACAGACACAGTCCCAGATAAAGGAAGCTGCCATATTTGATCAGGCTATGTGACAGAAAGGACTCTACTTTTACCCACAGCTGAAATGCAAGGAGAGAAGCCCAGAGAGACTTAAAGAGCTGAGGCCCAGGGAGGGATGAGCCATATACCTGATAGTTTGCAACTGAACTTAGAAAGAAAGCAGAACCACTAAAACTAAGAAAGAAGGCCCAGTAAGAGATAAGCTCTATACCAGGTTTGCCTACAGGTGCAGAAAGGCAAACGTTGGCAAAGATCAGCGGCCATCTTGCTTCGCCATGTGGCAGTTGATGAGTGAGAAAGCACCTCTTATGGTGCCTTGAGATGGACTTTTCCTGGTCTTAGAACTGTAAGCTTATACCCAAAAAAAATCCCCTTTATAAAAGTCAACCTATTTCTGGTACTTTGCATCAGCAGTCCTTTGGCAAACTAAAACACCAGGTATCATTCCTTTGTACTCAGACTGTCAAAATATCCTCAATGGAAAGGCACCAAGGGATTTTTGGTATGGTTAAATGACTCAAAAATGTTCTCCAACAGAAAAAGATAGGGAAGCAGACCTGGCCCAGTGGTTAGGGTGTCTGTCTACCACATGGGAGGCCCACGTTTCAAACCCCGGGCCTCCTTGACCCATGTGGAGCTGATGCTGATGCACGCAAGGAGTGCCGTGCCACACAGGGGTGTCCCCCGCGTAGGGGAGCCCCACACACAAGGAGTGTGCCCCGTAAGGAGAGCCGCCCAGCATGAAAGAAAGTGCAGCCTGCCCAGGAATGGTGCCACACACACAGAGAGCTTACACAACAAGATGACACAAGAAAAAGAAATACAGATTCCCATGCCAATGACAACAACAGAAGCGGACAAAGAAGAACACGCAGCAAATAGACACAGAGAACAGACAACTGGGGTTGGGGGAGGGGAGGGAAGAGAAATAAATAAATCTCTAAAAAGAAAAAGAAACAGATGTTTTTTGTCAATAAAAATTATGAAAATAAACAGTAATTTCTAGAATACTGGTTTCCAAACTTTTGTTTAGGCATCATAACCCCTTTTCATGAGTCACCCAAAAGCCTAAAATAGAAACATGAAGATTCTGTGGTGAGGAGAGGGATAGAACCTGGAATCCCTTAAGTGTCTTCCACAAACACCAGGAAGAGTAATTCTCCTAACAGGCCCCAGGAAACACTGATGTGCCTGGGAATGGGCCCCAGGAGTCCAGACATTTGAAATCATTTAAAATACTGTCTAACTGAAATAAGACAGGCACAAAGAGGATAAATACAGTATGATTTCACTTTGATATCAAGACTAGGCAAATTCATATAGACAGAAAGTAAAAAGGAGGTTACCAGGGGCTGAGGAGAAGGGAGGATAGAGAGTTATTGCCTCAAGTTTTTGTTTGGGATGATGAAAAAAATTCTGGAAATAGTGGTGATGCTTACACAACATTGTGAATGTACTCAAAGCCCCTGAACTATACAGTTGAAAATGGTTAAAATAGTAAATTTTAAATTGTGTATTTTACTACAATAATTTTTTTTCAAAATTAAATAGTCGTCTTTTCCAAAATGCATAGGAAGTTATTTTCATAGGTAAAAGATTCCCCTGCACATCTTATTTTAAGTTTTGCCCATGAGTTTTTCTTTTTAAATGTTTGACACCACTTGGCTGATAAAAAAAGTCCCACAGAACAGAAAATAACTCTCTAAGGAGCAAAAAGAACCAAATGAAAGGCTAAACAGGCTTCCTTTAAAATATTTGCAATCAGAAGAACAGTTGTAGCTTGGTGATCGAGCACCTGCTTCACATGCCCGAGGTCCTGGGATCAATCACCAGTACCATGTAAAATTTTAAAAAAATATTAATAAAATAAAATGTATGCAATCTTTTTGAGATGAAGAGAAAATAGAGTCATATTTTCTACTACTAAGTTATTCTTAGTTAATACAGATTTAAGTACATTCATATTTCAGCATGTTCTCAAAAGCACACCATACACACCGAAGTTCACAGCAGTGTTATTCACAAATGCCAAAACGTAAAATCAACCCAAGTGTCCATCAACTGATGAATGGATAAACAAAATGAGATATATACATATAATGGAATACTATGCTCCTGTAAGAAGAAATGAAACTGGGACACATATAATAACATGGATGAATCTTGGAAGACATTATGCTGAGTGACAAAGCCAGACACGAAAGGACAAATATTAAAATGTCTCACTAATATGAACTAAATACAAAGAATATATCATGGAGTTAAAACCTAGAGTATAGGTTATTAGGGGCTAAAAGGAGGGCTGAGAAGGAGTACTGATGCTTAATGTACGTAGAAGTTTTAACTAACTTGACTGTACAAGTGTGGAAATGGATTGAGTTGGTGGTAATACATTACAGTGAGAACATAGCTGATTTATAAATGGGATTATGGTTGAAAAGGGAAGTCTAAGGGATTAAATGTTAATTGAAAGAAAGCTAAAGAATAATCTAGGGACTGAATATCATAGTGAACCTAGAGGTGGATAAGAATGCTAATTAATAGTACAAATACAAGAATGTTCTTCTATGAACTAGAACACATATACATCACTATTGCAAGGTGATAAGAATGTGGAGAAGTATGGGAAAAATACAATTAATGTAATCTATGGACTATACTCAACAGCAATACTGTAATATTCTTGCATCAATGCCAAAGATGCACTGTGTTAATAATCAGGGGGGAAGGGGATGGAAAAAATATACCAAATGTATGCTACAGACCCTAATTAGCAGTAATAGTCTGATGATGTAACCTCATAATTTGTAACAAATGTTCCACAACAATGTAGTGTGTTGGTAGCAGGGTGTTATAGTGGAAATTCTCATATGTGCATGATTGTTTTGTTAAGCTCACAACTTTAATAAAAAGATATTTAAAAAAAAAAAAAAAGCATACCATGGTTTCTCTGGCATTGAAACAAGTTTGAGCAGCACTGTCCCCAGAGCAAAATCACCCCCTACTGGCTATCAGCTCCTTGCCCTTATGCTGGGATTCATATGCCAGTTATCAAAGAAAACATCTAAGTAGGTCAGTCTCTGTGGATGGCAGCTCTGACCAGCAGAGCCAGATTCCTTGGCCCAGACTCCAGCTCTTATCTAAGGACACCTTACCTAAACTGGACCCCACCTCCCTCCTTTATAGGACCTTTCCCACTTCTCTCAGGACTAGCCCCCATTCTAGATTCACTGAACCCCATGGCTAGACTCCCATCTTTGATTCCCTCCTGAGTCTGCACAGAAACATAGCAAACTTCAGATAGTAAATATCTGCCTTCTTAAATGTTCTCATTTAAAAGTAAAGTCAGGCGGCGGACTTGGCCCAGTGGTTAGGGCGTCCGTCTACCACATGGGAGGTCTGCAGTTCAGACCCTGGGCCTCCTTGACCCATGTGGAGCTGGCCCATGCGCGCAAGGAGTGCCCTGCCACGCAGGAGTGTCCCCCGCATAGGGGAGCCCCATGCGCAGGGAGTGCGCCCTGTAAGGAGAGCTGCCCGGCGTGAAAGAAAGGGTAGCCTGCCCAGGAATGATGCCGCACACATGGAGAGCTGACACAACATAATGATGCAACGAAAAGAAAAGAGATTCCCGTGCCGCTGACAAAAGAAGTGGACAAAGACGACTCAGCAAATAGACACAGAGAACGGAAAACCAGGGTGGGGGGGGGAGGGGGAGAGAAATAAGTAAATAAATATTTTTAAAAAACAAACAAATAAATACAAGTAAAGTCAATCTGCTGTTTTGCAACAGACTTAATTGAACTAACTTAAGTGCCTGTAACTTGCTCACTGCAGAAGACCTCAGATAAGTCTGAAGGGTGAAGTACAGAGATACTTGGGCTGAAAGGTTCCTGGCTGCAAATCACAAGGTGCCTAGTATCGTACAATGCACATGGTCTTGTGGGTTACAGACAGTAGTAAATGTTTACCAACCAGCTCAACAAGGAAAAAAAAAAAGAAAGCCCATACTCCAGTGTTTGCCAGCTTTCGTGGTAGTAGTAGTACTTCGCCAAGCTACCAACTTGACATCCACCAACTCACAGGATCCTGAAACCTTAATAGTTAGCTAGTATGAGCCAGCACATAGTGGTTGGGGTCTAAAGTCAAGCCAAAGGGGAATATACATATTATTTATTTTAAATTTGAATATGCAATATTGGCACAAATCCAAGTATCTCAAGGCATTCTTTTTTATGCCATAGGCACAGATATTAACAGGCTTTTACCCATATGGATAAACTGAAACTGCCAATGAAAAAAGTAATAAAACTGTTCACCTTATAAACATGGTGGCCACATAATTGTCCAATCCAGGACTTCTGGGAGTGAAAGGGGTGATTTTGATAATTAAACCAGATAACAAGAATAAACGAGGACTGTCAGCCAAACCAGAACATGAATTATTAGTAGTTTCTTGCCAATCAGTTCCTGAAGCAGGCTTATACAATTGTGAAAGAGGACAACACTTTTTATTAATGTAAATATATTTATTTATCCCAGTATGTAAATTATTATGTACCATGGATGAGTATTGTGCTTTGAGGAATACAAAACTGTATAAAATACAGTTTCTGACCTCAAGAACCTTAAAAGCCAGAGCCAGGGATGGCACAAGTGCTTACAGGTGTGAGTGATAACGCAGGTGCTATAGACATGCAGAAGGTTACCAGCCTTCTCCAGCTGGGGCAACCAGGGAAGCAGAGAGGAGGTGGCAGCTAAGCAGAGACTTCATAAGCAAAGATGTGCAGAGGAAATTCCAGACAGTGAGGACTATATGGGAAAAGGCGCCAAGACTCAGGCAGGGTGAGTGTACAGAACTGGGCCAGCAAACCCAATAGGAGCAGAAAGCTTGATCTGCGGGCAACGGTGGTAACAGAAGAGTTTATCTGAAAGACAATATTGAGCCACTGAATGCCTGTCTGAAAAAGTCTGAGCAAGTAATGCTTCAGGAAAAGTTATTCTGGGGGACTGGAAGAGGCAGACAGACAAGTTAGGAGGCTTCTTCAGAAGCCTAGGAGTGAAATAAAAAGAACATGAATTAGGGTGGCAGAAGTAAAACTGAAAAAAAACTTACACAATCTTTTTATAACTATCTTTAAATATGTGAAGGAGAATCTATGATTATATATATTCATCAGTTAATCTACCTTAGAGCTGTTTTAAAAATTAAACCCTTATGCAGAAAATTGTAGCAGCGTAATATTGCATTTATCATAATGAAATTATACCAATCTCTGGACAAACCTGAAAGCGTGCAGTTTACCTGTCACAATCTTGAATGCAGCCGCTGCAGTTTCCTTCTTTTAGGTAACATGCTGCTCTATTTGAATATAAGATACTTAGATCATCTGCACTTTCACTTCCTAAAATCACATTTAATTAAATACAGTTAACATCATTAGCAAAAAATCACAGTTCACCAGAATTAAAAGACTAAGGTCTCTGGTGGCAGTGCAGTCCTAGAGACTGCTGACAAAGCAGAGTCCTAAGAAGCCATGTCCGTCCCCGCAAAGGCCACTCAGCAGGGGAGACCCTAAGGGACAGGCAACCACGCCCTGCCCGGCACATGCTATACACATTCCAATGTACCGCTCCCATCTGTCCGGTCACACTCTGCCCTTGGTAACCAGGACGGAATTCACAGAGCCCCTGTCATTCAGGAGGTGGCCTGCGCTGCTCCCGTGGTGGCTTTTAGCTCCCGCGAACCGCAGCCTGGGGGGTCTTGGTAAACCGCAGGGCGCAGCTCACCTGCACGCTCCAGCTGCGCTATCGCCGCCGAGTACTTGAGGGCCGCCTCCGCGAACTGACCGTTTTTAAACAGCTCGTTGCCCTGGCTCTTCAGGCCGGCGGGGGTGACCGGAGCAGGGGCGGGCGGGGCCGCGGCGGGGTCCCCAGCGCCGCGCCCGGCGCCCGAGAGCACGCTGGTGGCGCCCGCCGGGGCCGGGGCCGGGGCCTGCGGCCGGCCCAGCTTGTCCGCGCCGGGCCCCGGCGCCCGCCCCCGCCGCGGCGCGCCCCTCTCCGGCCGCTTGCCGCCCTCGCCTTTGCCGGAGAGCTTCTTCTGGATGTTGCCCATAGCGCGCGGCTCGGGGGCGCACCTGGCTCCCGCCGCCTCGGCGGCCTCTGTGGGGAAATGGATGCGGAAAGTCAGTGTTTGCATCATCAGGACAAACTACCGCGGAGGCCGCGGGGGTGCTGGGCGCAGAGGCGCGGCCCGCGCTAAGCAGGGGCGGTTTCTCCCGGGCGGGCGCCGCCTCCTTGGGCGGAACCCTGCAGTTTCCGGCACCGCAGGGGGGAGAAGTCAGTCATGGGTGATGGACCGCGGGGTCCGATTCTGGGTCCGCCGGAGCCCCCGAGTCTTCCCCGGAACACAGTTCTAGGCCGAGGGCCTGAGACCAACCCCGCTTTTAACTCTTTAAATGCTGAAGAGCTTGTGGCATGAAAATCGGCATTTCAAAATGACTCTCTGGGGTCCTACCTCTTCATCAATTCCTACCTGCCGAGGTAGATTTTACAAAACCGTGTTCTTTTCTTTCCTTTCATTTACAATTAATGAATGAATGAGTGAATGAATGAACGAATGAAGTCACTAGAACTTGAGGAACATAATAATTGTATCTAAGGGTAGTTAGGGTACCTGATCCTTATTATAAAGGGCTGCGAGAAAGAGATCATTTGAAAGAAAAATTAAGTCGAAGTGATTTTTTTCCAAAGTAGTTTTTGAGTCATTTTAAAGTGAATTTAGCAAAGAAGTTTGCATAAAATACGTTCTTAATTTTTAAGCTCAAAGTGAACCTTTAAAAGATAAATAAAATTTACTTTTAAATGCCCTAATCAAACTTAAAACTTTGATCTTGACTGAGCGATTTCAGTTATTAAGAATAGCTTTAGTAATTGATTACTGCATCTTCTGTTTTTTAAATATGAAACTAATATATAAGTATCTCACTGATGAGTATCTTATCAATATCTAAAACAGAGCAATTAATCATTTCAAAGCACTGTTAAAAACCATTTAAGGTAAAAAGACTTCCCAGCTTTCTCTTATAACAAATACTAATCTGTTTTCTAATGGAGATATCTTTCATTTGTTTCGTGAACGGTTAAGTCAAGATTTGAAGCACAGAAGACTGAGGACTTAAAATCTAACTACAACTATCTAAATGAAAATCAGTGGATGAGTCTTAAGGCAAGCATTGAGTCTTAAAAATGCACTAATACAGACTTCTGTACAGAAGAATTGCTTATGACACACTCAATTTGGATCAACCAAAAGGAGTTTAATTGTGAAAATAATAAAAAGATCTTGCTATAGAGATAAATTTCTAGATTCAATCCTGTAGGATTATTAAGAGTAAGGCTTCAGTTATTTACTTGGTATCTGCTACTCAAATCCCAACCCAAAATAGAAACAGATGGAAGCACTCACTAATCAGTGACAGCAAAAACAAGACATTTTCCTTCTCCTTGTATTGTGCCCCCTCAGGTCTGACCAATACTGTTACTAATAAATAGCAGCAGTTTCTTTAGTACATAATATGGGTTAGAACCTTTACCTACATTATCATTTTCCATTATCATTAATCCTCATACCAAGTATTATCATCCCCGTTTTAAAATGAGGTGACAGAGACACATGGAAGAAGCTAAGGAACTCTCTCCAGCACAGAGAGCTAGAAACCAATTAACTGAGATATGAACTAAATGCAAGACCTTAGCCCTTTCTGTAAGATTGAAATGTCCCTGAGCAACTCTAGCAGTCTCTGGAGAGGTTAGCAGAGTTTGGAACATTAAAAGACCTCCTGAGTCTTGTTGGGTTCAGGGCTACCTGTGGGACTGCCTGGGCAGTCCAGAAGGTAGCTCCAGATGTCTGTCAGGGAGCGGCCTTGCCTGGAGACACTGATTCCGGAGTTGCCAGCATACAAAGGATCCTTAACATAATAGGTGTGGAAGGGTCACACAGAACCCCTAAACTATCCCTGGGAATACTGAAGTAAAGTTGGGAAGTGTCCTTGGCCGAGTGGATAGGGCGTTCACCTACCACATGGGAGGTCCACCAGGTCTCCTTGACCCATATGGAGCTGGCCGTGCAGTGCTGATGCACGCAAGGAGTGCCCTGCCACGCGGGGGACGGGGAGGCCCACGTGCAAGGAGTGCGCCCTGTAAGGAGAGCTGCCCAACGCGAAAGAAAGTGCAGCCTGCCCAGGAATGGCACCACACACACGGAGAACTAACGCAGCAAGATGACGCAACAAAAAGAGACACAGATTCCCGTGCCGCTGACAACAGAAGCAGACAAAGAACACCCAGCAAATGGGCACAGAGAACAGACAACCAGGGGGAAGGGAGAAAAATAAATAAAATAAATCTTTTTAAAAAAAAAAGAAAAGGAGAAGCCAAGGAAGGAGAATCTTCAGTGGAGATGGAGAGCCTAGAAATGAGAGGAAAATCAGGAAGGCTTACTGCCTCGACTCCAAGAGAAAAATATGTCTCAAGGAGAAAAGAGAATCTTTCTGACCCAATGGATATAAGAGAAAATGGATAAATCTTCCTTCCTCCTGAGCAGTTTTTTAAAGTAGGTAGTAATTCAGAGAGTTCATACACACACCTTAATATATCAAGTCTTCTTTGGTTTGACTTAGTGATTAAGTGCATGGCTCAGACGTTAAACTGTCTGCCTGAGTTCCAATCCCAGATGATTCATGAATGGAGAACTGAACCAATTACTTATCCTTTCTATGTCTGTGTCCTGATCTATAAAATAAAGTTGATAATTTTATACCTATATCTTAATGATGGTATGAGATATAAATGAGCTATCTAGAAAACAATTAGCAAATTGCCTGGTGCACACTAAGCATTCAATACACATTATTTTGTTTGTTTTTCTCCCCCCCCCCCCCAGTTGTCTGCTCTCTGTGTCCATTCGCTGTGTGTTCTTCTGTGACCACTTCTATCCTTATCAGTGGCACCAGGAATCTGTTTCTCTTTTTGTTGCGTCAACTTGCTATGTCAGCTCTCCATGTGTGCGATGCCATTCTTGGGCAGGCTGCACTTTCTTTCATGCTGGGCGGCTCTCCTTACAGGGCGCACTCCTTGCACATGGGGCTCCCCTACACAGAGGACACCCATGCGTGGCATGGCACTCCTTGCGTGCATCAGCACTGCACATGGGCCAGCTCCACACGGGTCAAGGAGGCCCGGGGTTTGAATCGCGGACCTCCCATTTGGTAGGCGGACGCCCTATCCATTGGGCCAAGTCCACTTCCCTGAATACACGTTAGATAGTAGTATCAAGTGCCCGATGACTGCCCCTAGCCCTGGATGGTTGGTTTGGGTTTTGGGTTTTAGGCTTTTTATTATGGACAATTTTAAGCACACAAAAATAGAATAATATAAAAGACTGCATGCAGAGCTGGACCTAAAAGTTCTAGTCTGTAACCTCAGAAAGCCACAGTTCTTTACCTGTAATATAGGAATAATAATGACTCCTGAAGAAAATTTAGTGTAATTCTTAGGTGTACTGTTCTGAGGATTAAATAAGTAAAAGGCTAGCCACAAAGGGACTGGTAGTTATTATTTTTGGCATATAGTTAACTAATTATACTTATTTCAAAATATGTTTCTTTTTTTTGTTGTTTTTCCATCTCTTCATATTCTTTCCATAGGCTTGCAAAAATCCTCCAAGATTTTGAAAAAAATTTTTGTCTAAAAATATTTATGCCAATGGCTCCAACTAATTATTGTTATATTTTTAAGACTTTGAGGTTTCTGAGAATTATCTTTTAAAATAGCTTTTTAATAATTAGACAAAGTTAGAAAATATGGAAAATATAAAGAAAATTTAAAGTCTCTTTCATGTAGTTTTTCTTTCTTTCATGTAGTTTCATATATGAATATTTTAAGATCTGTGTATAAGATCTGAGTTAATATGCAATTTAGCTTAAGTTTTATCTTGAACATATCAGTATTGTCTCAAAACATTGATTTTAATAACTGCATGGTATACTATCCTGTGGATATACTATAATTCATTTAGTCATTTCCCTATTGTGGGATTGTCAGCTACTGCCACTATTTTACTACATTAAATAATGCTGTGATGAATATTCTTGATTATAAGATGATCACCTATTTTCTAGGATAAATTCCTAGAAATCAAATTACTTATGTACATATAATGAGCATTTTCAAGTTTAAAGTACTGAATTATTGCTGAATTACTTTTCCAAAGGCTGTGACAATTTACACTCCCACCAGAAGAGTATGCTTATTTGAATTGGAAAACTTGATATGAATAAGATGGCAATACTTCCCAAATTGATCAACAGAGTAACACAGTCCCAGCTGGCCTATTTGTAGAAATTGATAAGCTGATCCTAAAATTCATAGGGAAATTCAAGGGTCCCTGAAAGCCAAAACGATCATGACAAAACACAATAAACTTGGAGGACTCCTATTTCCCTATTTCAAAACCTACTATAAAGCTACAATAATCAAGACTTTGTGGTACTGGCATAGAGCCAGACATATAGATCAATGGAATATAATTGAGAGTCCAGAAATAAACCCTCACGTTTATAGTCAATTGATTTTTTACAATAGTGCCAAGATAATTCAATGAGGAAAGAAATCTTTTGAAAAAATGGTGCTGGGAAAACTGAATATCCATGCAAGAAATATAAATTTATAAACATGCAAGAAAATTAATTTAGAGCCCTACCTCACACCATATACAAAAATTAATTCAAAGTGGATTAAAAACCTAATAAAAGAACTAAACCTTTTAAATGCTTAGAAAAAAACATAGGCATAAATCTTTGTGACCTTGGATTGGGCAATGGTTTCTGAGATAAGACAAGCAACAAAAGGAAAATAGATAAATTGGATTTCATCAAAATTACAAATGTTTGTACTTCAAAGGGCACTATCAAGAAAGTAAAAGACAAACCACAGAATGAAAGAAAATATTTGTAAATCATAGGAGCTGACAGGAATCAGTACCCAGAATACATAAAGAACTCTTACAACTCAACAATAAAAAGACAACCCAATTTAAAAATGGGCAACACATTTGAACAGACATTTCTCAAAAGATAAGATACAAATGGCAAATAAGCACACGAAACAATGCTCCACATTATTGGACATAAGAAAAATGCAAATCAAAACCATAATAAGATACCACTCCATACCCACTAGGATAGCTATAATCAAAAAGACAGACAATAACAAGTGTTGGTAAGGAATTGGAGAAACTGGAACTCTCATATTTTGTGGGTGGGAATGTCAAGTGGTACAACTGCTTTGGAAAACAGCTTGGCAGTTCCTCAAAATGCTAAGCACATGAGGTGCGCAAGGTGTGCTGTGCCACGCAGGGGTGTCCCCGTGTAGGGGAGCCCCACATGCAAGGAGTGCACCCCGTAAGGAGAGCCGCCCAGCGCAAAAGAAAGTGCAGCCTGCCCAGGAATGGCGCTGCACACACAGAGAGCTGACACAACAAGATGACACAACCAAAAGAAACACAGATTCCCATGCTGCTGACAACAACAGAAGCGGACAAAGAAGAACACATAGCAAATGGACACAGAGAGCAGACAACGGGGGGTTGGGAGGGAAGGGGAGAGAAATAAATTTAAAAAAATTAAAAATCTATAAAAAAAAAAAAGTTAAGCACAGAGTTACCATATGACCCAGAAATTCCACTCATAGGCATATACCCAAGAGAACTGAAAATATACGTCCACACAAAAACTTGTACATGAAAGTTCACAGTGGCATTATTCATAATAGTGAAAAAGTGGAAACAACCCAAATGTCCATCACCTAGTGACTGGATAAACAAAACGTGGCATAGCAATATAATAAAATATTATTCAGCCATTAAAAGGAATGAAGTAGTAATACATATTACAACATGGTTGAATCTTCAAAATACACAAGGACACATCCTGTATGTGATGGTTAATTTCATGTGTCAGCTTGGCCAGGTTATAGTGTCCAGCTGTTTGGTCAAATACTGGCCTTCTTGTATTATGAGGGTATTTTGTAGATGGGATTTATACCAACAGTTGATTGCATTCACTTCAGCAAAGGAGAATGCCCTCAGCAATTTTTTTTTTTTTAAGATTTATTTATTTCTCTCCCCTCCCCATTGTCTGTTCTCTGTGTCTATCTGATGTGTCTTCTTTGTCCTCTTCTGTTGTTGTCAGCGGCACGGGAATCTGTGTTTCTTTTTGTGAAAAGAACAGAGCAGCTGAGAAGCCCTGAGAGACTAGCCCTATGCCAGCCTACAGATGATATTGGAAGCCTGAAGAGGAAGAAGGAAGAGACCAGGAGAGATCACCCACCATCTGGCTTCAACATGTGGCAACTGGTTTTGATGAGATATCAACCTTGAGTCGGACTCTTTAGGACCTTGTAACTATAAGCTTTTACCCCAAATAAATACCCTTTATAAAAGCAAACAGATTTCTGGTACTTTGCATCAGCATCCCTCTTAGCTGACTAATATAACTTCTAATGGATAAAGCATTTCTTTTTGGGGTAATGAAAGTGTTCTGGAGTTAGACAGTGGTGATATGAATATACTAAAACCCACTGAATTATATACTTGAAAAGGTATGGATTACATCTCAATTTTTAAAAAGAACGCTTTTTCACTTCACCATTGCCAACAAAGAATACCCTTTTTTTCCTTCCATCTTGGTCAATTTTATGGAGAAATATGGAATTCAATTTAAATTTGTATTTTTGTTATTAGCAATAAAATATTTATTGGTAATTTATATTTCCTTAGTGATTTGTCTGTTCACATACTTTGTCCATATTTCTACTGGCTTTTCATCTTATTATTTTGTAAAAGCTCTTCATATTACAAGATTATCAATCTCAATCTCTCAGTATGTCATTTGCCTAATTTTGTTTATGATGGCTTTTCATATTTATATAATCAAACTCATTCACCTTCTTGTTCATGAATCCTGTCCATTGTTCTAACTCTTAGAAATCTATCCTCTTACCCTGTCCCCTAACCTCAGCCAATTCTAGAATAAGATAAATTTTTATCTATTTATTATTCCACAGCTTGTAATTGACTGTTTAGTTTTCTTATATTTCATTGTAAAGTGGGGAATAAGTAACAGTACTATAAGGGAGGCAAGATGCTTTCTTTCTCTGATTACTGTAAGGAAGTAGATGGAATAAATACTAAAGGCTTTGACTGCTACATGTGTATGATGATGGCCACTTCCCCTAAATGACTTCTATTAGGGAGGGAAATAGAAATAGATAGAGAGCTTCAACCAACTCAGCAACTCACCAAGATCCACCAACTCAAATCCACAGGTCTAATCAACCTGGTAAATAGGCAAGTGTTTTCTTTATACTAATCCCTAGAAGACAGGTGAAAAATGCCTATCAATTGTCTTAACTTGGTACCTGACCCACAGAAGGTGCACAATTATTGTCAGTTGTTTAAATTAAATCCTTTGGCTAAGTTATACCTCAGTCCTGATGAACTGGGCCAGGCCACCCTGAGTGGAGCTGGCAGAGGAGCAGCTGTAGAAGCATATCGGCAGAGATTACCAAACATTAATTGCTGCATTTTACTATGGTCCTCGGGGCTCCCCAGAACATACCCCCATAGTGACTAAGAATTCTTTCTTGGAATGTGGTGGGATGGGAATCAAATGCAAAGATTCCAACTTGATAACCTCCCTCGTGGGCTTTAACAGTATTCTAAAAGTATTTGTTTTTTTCCCCCCAAGTCCAAAGCTCCAGGACCGCTTTTTTACACTTATAACAAAGTAACTTGACAGAGGTAAATATAAACTAGTTAAACTTATTTCGGTTCATCTTAAAAGGATTACTGTAAGTCTCCAGATATTTATTCCACCTCATCTTCATTTGTTTTTGTGATAAAAGGTAACTTACTGATCTTAAAATTTACATTCCATCAAGATATGTTGCTTTGCTGAATCTTACATATATTCCCTAACTGACAAAACAATTATTGGGGATCTGAATGACAGGATTAGAAATGGTTTTGTTAAAGCTCTGGCTGGGGAAGTGGATGTGGCTCAAGTGATTGGGCTTCTGTCTACCATATGGGAGGACCCAGGTTCAATCCCGGGACTTCTGGTAAAGGAGTGCCTGTGCGGCGAGCCAGGCCCACACAGTGAGCAACACAGCAAGATGATGACGCAACAAAAGAGAGATGCAAGGGAGAGTCAAGGAACTGAGGCGGCATAGGCAACAGAGAACCTCTCTCTCTCCCACACCAGAGGTCCCCGGAATCAAATCCCAGTAAAGCCTAGAGGAGAAAACAAGAAGAGAAGGCCAAAAAAAAAAAAATAGTAAACACATGCAGATCACATAGCAAATGGACACGGACAGCAAAAACAGCAGGGTGGGGCGCTGGGTGGATGGGAGGATGAGGGGAAAAAGCTCTGTATGGGAATATTGCTTTTGTATGACACTTCCTTTAGGAATAACTGTCTAACTCATAGAGCAACATTTCATTGGTCTGTTAAATGATGGTAGACCACAGCAATCCAGTCTCAATTTCTAATCATGGAGGCATCATTGCCAATTTTTTCAAGATTAGCCCTTTCCTATTTATTCATATTTGTGAGGAGGGGCCTTTTGGTTCCAAAATGAGCACACTAGACTAAACTGCCCCTCAAAATAGGGTCAGCCTCTGATTAGTGTTCTTGGTATAACATCATTGAATACAGAAGTGTATAAACCCCAAATTATATCTGTTTCTTTGACAGTGTCCTACTGATTTCAACTGGGTTTTACAGAACCTATACTCAATCTTAACTGGTATCCAGTAACCATTCTTAAGAGATAGACTTTGGCTTTTGACGGAATGGCCATCATGCAGTAACTGGCCAAAATGACACACACAAAGGAAGAGAGGAGAGGCAACTATTATATATTTTCTAGGCTTTTTAGAAAACCTGGAGTTGCTCTTTTGGCCACATAAATGTGAATCTACATAAAAGGTGATACTGTAGGCATCAAGGGAATGGGCACTGTTCAAAAAGGAACGCCCCACAAACATTACCATAGCAAAACTGAGTTTACAGCATTACCCAGCATACCTTGGTATTGCTGTAAACCAAAAAGTGAAAGGCATGATACTTGCCAAAAGACAATGTACATATTAACCACATTAAATACTCTAAGAGCCAAGATGGTTTCCTGAAATGCATGAAGGAAAATGACCAGAAAAAGAAGGAAGCCAAAGAGAAAGGTACTTAGGTTCAACTGACTGACGTTCCAGCCTACTCCACCTAGAGAGCACCAAAGAAAAGGAGTATGAATTGCTGAAACCTATTCTTAATGAAGTCATGGCATAATAAGTATGAAATAATAATGAAAGACTTCTGAATTGTTTAAAAAAAAAAAAAAGATAGACTTTGGAGCCATATAGATATGGGGAACTTAACCATTCTAAGCCTCCAATGTCTCATCCATAAAAGTTTGGGTATTTATAGCTTCCGTAAGGATTAAATAAATTAATCTATGTAAAGCATGCCCATAGTTCGTCAAATGCGCTCATCATTAAAAAAAAAAAAAAAAGCAGTGAGAAGGGCAGTTCCAATCAAGACCAAGTAAATATAGTCCAACCTGTCTCTCCAATTATACACCTAAAAACCAGGGACACAAATCATGAAACAGCTATATAAGGTCACTGTAAAGAATGTCAGGGGAGTTTAGGGCAGCAAGGAAAGGCTGGACACCACACAGAGGAGATACGGGCAAAGAAAAATAATCTCCACAGGAAAACTGTGAGTAAAAGCTGCACCTGCTGGCGCCCATCCCTCCAACCTCAGAGCAGATGGCTTTGAATTCTCCAGGCTCTGGCTGGCAGCTACAAATAGAGAGGGCCTCAGAGGTCCACCTTCCTGGGAAAGGAGACAGAGGGGGCCAAAGCCTAAGGCTGATTCAGCTTTTGGCCAACATTTGGTCTGCTGGGTCCCACAAACCCATCTGGGATGGGTGGGGCCACACCATGGTTTGCCTTGGGAGCCAGAACAGGACAAAAGAGATCCAACTCTCACAAACACTGTCCCTACTGGCCAGGAGTGATTGTTAAGGACACAGAGGGGAAAGGAATTATTTCCTACTTGGGAGAAGGGAGGGGGCTGCTGGCAAATGTTGAAGAACAGCCTCTGAGAAAGTGTTATTTGAGAGTATCTGAATATCCCGGAAGTAGGATACTCTGTCTGGGTTCCAGTCTGGGTTGCAGCAAACCCATTCCAACTACAGATTGAGCTGAGAGGTCTGATGAAGAGCACCATCTGCTGGTAGACTAAGGAAGTGCATGCAGGGAAATTAAAAGTAAATAAATAACAGGCTTTTTCTAGACCTTAAAGCCTCCCTCCCAAAGTCCCTTGGAAGCAGATCTGTGACCCATTACTGAGATCCTGACCAGGTTTTGAGCAAATGAACAGGGATAATGCTAAAGAGCTTGAATAGGTTAAATAAAGAATCAAAGAATGGCAGTAACACACAAACTCCCGCTACTAAATCCCTATGCAAGAGAAAGAAAATTGAGCATCAGAGTAAAACCACCATCATAAGCAAATGAATACATATTAGTAAAAAATTATAAGCTGTACTAAGAAAATGTAAGATATGACCCAAGCAAAGGGTTATATCAAAGCCCCAGATGAAAAAAAGAATGTGAAAAAACTGAGTTTCATACAAATTTCCTAAATTAAACCAACAAGTTGAAAAATATATAGCTAAAGAGATAAAGGATAACAAAAGGACACTGGATGAGTAAAAGTAGAATTTGAAAACCTTAATAGAAAAATAACAGAGCCTATGGTAATGAAGGACACAACAGGTGAGATCAAAAACACATTAGAGACCCACAGGTTCTATGGTCATGGCAGATGGAGTTCAGTGCCATCTCAGGTGGCCCTACTTTGGAGTTTGTTTCTATGTGATGGAGCAGGACCTAGATGTGATCTTTGTCCCCAAGTCTCTCCTGTTACTTTTTAATGGAACTGTAGTTGTTGCTGGGGTTTAATGTATACCCAGGGGACCTGAATCTCTGGACTGTCCATGTGATAGCCAGACCCTGAGCCTCAACATACTAGCAACTCCCACACTCTGGTTTATTGGACTTACCCCAGCCAGCTAACATGGAGGTGAAGAAGGTCAACCACCACACCAGAGAGCCAAGAGTGCCTACAACTGAAAGCAGGAGAATTGCATCCAGCATCCATGTGGAATCTAAACCCCCTCTTGATATAAATGTGGAGTGGACACAACCATTCTAATGTCCACAGGATGGAGGAATAGAGTATGGATTAGAGTGGACTTACTGATATTCTATTCATGAACTATTGTGATTAGTAATCAAAGAAAATGTGGCATTGGTGTGGAGAAAGTGGCCACGGTGGCTGCTGGGGGTAGGGAGTGGGAGGAAGAGATGTGATGTGGGGGCATTTTCGGGACTTGGAGTTGTCCTGGGTGGTGCTGCAGGGACGGTTACTGGACATTGTATGTCCTCCCATGGCCCAGTGGGTGGACTGTGGGAGAGTGTGAGCTATGATGTGGACCACTGACCATGAGGTGCAGCGGTGCTCAGAGATGTATTCACCAAATGCAGTGAATGTCTCATGATGATTGAGAAGGTTGCTGTTATGGGGGGAGCAATGGGGTTAGGGGGGTGGGGGGGCATTTGGGGACCTCATATTTTTTTAATGTAACATTAAAAAAATAAATAAAGACAAAAAAAAAAAAAAACACACTAGAGACAACCAGTAAGATGGTGGTAGAGTAAGGAGCTCCTAGAGTCAGCTCCTCCTATAAGGCAGTTAGTAAACACCCAGAGCTATCTGGAGCTAGCTAAAGCACCTGTTTGGGGGCTCCACTAGAAAAGCATCCTGCAACATCCTTGAAGGAACTGAAGGAGGAGACTGCCCATCTGCAGAGAAGATTTGTAGGTAGAGGGTTCCACGCCATGGCGGCTGGTGCCCATCCTCCACTGGAGGCACAAGCCACCTTGGGAGCTGTTCCACAGCTGGAATTGAAAGCTCTACTTCCCAAAATTGGGGGAGGAAGAAACAGTTGGGCACCAACTTCAGCTACTGAGGAATAAATTCAGTGGGCTAAAATATAATACTGAGAACAGCTAAAGTTTGAGCCTGTCCAACTCAGAAAGAGGCTAGAAGCCACCACCTTAGCTCTGTGCCTAGCACAAGGGGAAGTGGAGTGGACTGAAAATCATGGTGCTGCTAGGGACTGGCTTCTTTCCATCCAGATCAGATTGCAGGTCTAGCCTAAGCCCTAGTCCCACTTATGGGAGCAAGAAAGCTGGGGGGACCTATGCCAGTTTCTCCAGGAAATTACTGGCCAAGCCATGGAGGCCAGTGATTGTCCTACTTTGGTAGTGCTAACTGCCCCAGGAGCTATTCTGTGGCTGAAGTTAGAAGTGCCATTTCCCAAAAACAGGGGAGGAGGAAATGGATGGCAACTGGTTTTGGCTACTGATTAGTAGATTCAACTGCTAAGGTATAACCCTAGGAAAGAGACCAGTAACCACTATTTTGACTCTGCCCCCAGTTTGAGGGGAAGCCAGGACCAAAAATCACAGTGACAGTAGGAACCAGTTTCTTTCACCCAGATCAGCCTGCACTCATAGCCGAAGCTTCAGCCCCACCTCTGGCAGGAAGGAGCCTGGTGGGGCATGCACTGGCCTATCCAGGTAATTGCAGGTACCTTTACCTGGCACAGACTGAATACTCACAAGTCTACCAGGGCAGCTGTGGTCATCTTGGACCTGCACTGCATAGATTGCTGCCCACATCTGCAGCTCCACCCCTGCCCCAGGCAGGGGAGAAAGGGGCGTGAAGCCTCATCAGTCTCTCTGGGCAACTATAGTCTAGGTTTGCACAACTTGGATTATTCCACACAGCTATTATTCTGTCCTATCCCTGGCAAAGGAGAAAGTTGGGAGATGCTTCCTCGGTCCCTGGGGCAATGAAGACAGCTTGAGCCTCCACAGCTTATAGCACCAATTACATCCTTAGCTTCTACTGCACAACCAGCAAGGGAGAAAGGGCACGTAGTCCTAAACTAAAGAGAAAAACTGCACCCAGAATAAATACTCTAGTAAGCCAGATGCCAAGACACCAACAAAAAATTACAATCCACACCAAGAAACAGGAAGATATGGCCCAATTAAAGGAACAAGATAAGTCTCCAGATGACATAAAGGAGTTGAGACAACTAATCATCGATGTTCAAACAAATCTCCTTAATAAATTCAATGAGATGGCTAAAGAGATTAAGGATATTAAGAAGACATTGATGAGCACAAAGAATTTGAAAATGTACGTAGGAAAATAACAGATCTTATAGGAATGAAAGGCATTATTAATAATAATAATAGGATGGGTTGTGGGGAAATACTTTGGTTAGTAGTAATTTTAAGTGAAATTTAAAAAACATTGGAATCATATAATAGTAGATTTGAGGAGGCAGAAGAAAGGATTGGTGAGCTTGAAGAATGGCCTATGAGAGAACATACAAAAGAACAGATGAAGAAAAGAATGGAAAAAAATTGAACAAGGTCTCAGGGAACTTAAAGACAGCAAAAGACATGGAAACATATGTGTCATGGGTGTCCCAGAGGGAGAAGAGAAGGGAAAAGGGGCAGAAGGAATATTTGAAGAAATAATGGTAGAAAATGCCCCAAGCCTATTGAAAGACATAGATATCCCTGTCCAAGAAGCACAATGTACTCCCATCTGAAAAAATTCAAATAGACCAACTCCAAGACACATACTAATCAGAATATCAAATGCCAAAGACTAAGAGAGAATTCTGGGAACACCAAGAGAAAACTAATGCATAACATATAAGGGATATCCAATAAGATTAAGTGCTGATTTCTCACCAGAAACCATGGAGGCAAGACAGTGGTATGAAATATTTAAGATACTACAAGAGAAAAACTCCTAGCCAAGAATCTTATATCCAGCAAGACTGCTTTTCAAAAATGAGTATAAGATTAGAATATTCACAGATAAACAGAAACTGAGAGAATTTCTAAGCAAGAGACCAGATTTTCAGGAAATGCTAAAGGGTGTGCTTGAGTTTGAAAAGAAAAGACAGGAAAGAAAGGCCTGGAAGAGAGTCTAGAAATGAAGAGTATATCAATAAAAGTAACCAAAAGTGTCAAAAGGAAAACTGCAACTCAATGTTAAAAGAAATCAGAAAAAGCCTAAATAACTGAAATAACATTCCATGCTCATGGATTGGAAGACTAAATATCATAAAGACATCAATTCTACTCAAATTAATAAACAGATTCAATGCAATCCTGATAAAAATTCAACCAGCATTTTTTAAAATTGAAAACACTATTACCAAATTTATTTGAAAGGGTAAGGGGTCCTGAATAGCCAGAACATCTTAAAAAAGAAAAGCAAACTATCATTTCCAGACTTTGTTATATTACCTCGCTATAGTAGTAAAAATAGCATGGTACTGGCATACAGACAGACACAAAGACCAATGGAACCAAACTGATGGTTCAGAAACAGACCCTCACATGTATGGTTAAGTGATTTTTTACTAGCCTGTCAAACCCACCCAGTTCGGGCAGAACAGTTCAATCAACAAATGGTGCTGAAAGACCTGGATATCCATAGCCAAAGGAAGGAAAGAGGACTGCTATCTCACACCTTACCCAAAAATTAACTCCAAATGAATAAAAAACCTAAATATAAAAGCAAGAACCATAAAGCTTCTAGAAGAAATTGTAGGAAAATATCTTCAAGCCCCAGTGGTAGGTGGCAGATTCTTAAAGGAGATAAGAGGGGGACTGGGATGGACTACTGATGTTTAATGTATGTAGAAGTTTTAATTAGCTTTACTGTAAAAGTATGGAAATGCATAGAGTGGATGGTAACAAATAGTGAGTAACAGCTAGTTTATAAATGATGATGTGGCTGAAAATGGTAGTCTAGGTATGTAAATGCCAATTGACAGAATGCAAGAGTATAATCTAGGAACCGAATAGCACAGTAAATCAAGAGGTGGATGAGAATTGTGGTTGATGGTACAGATGCAAGAGTGTCCTTTGTGAGCTAGAGCAAATGTACATCACTACTGCAGGGTGGTGGGAATGTGGAGAAGCATGGGAAAAAATACAACTGGAGTGACCTATGGACTGTGGTTAACAGTAATAATGTAATATCCTTGCATCTATGCCAAAGATATACTGTGTTGATAATGGGGCAGTATGGAGAAGCTGTGCCAGATGTACACTACGGATATGGTAACAATCAGATGATATTATTTTATCTGTAACAAATGCTCCACCACAGTGTGGTGTGTTAAAAGATGGATGTTGTTTGGGGATTCTGCACACGAGCCTGATTATTTTATAAGTTTACAACTTCTGTCATAAAAAATATATTTAAAAAAATAATAATAGGGTAGGTTGGGGGGAAAATACACCAAATATAAGATAAGGAGTATAATTAGTAGTAAGATTTTGACAATATTCTTTCATCATCTGTAACAAATATCTCACAACAATCCAAGGTGTTGGTGGAGGGTTGATGTATGGGAGCCCTATTTAATGTTATACATGTTAGCTTTGTAAGTCCACGACTACTACTACATTCTTATTGTTTATCTGTGTTCATATATAAATGATATAAAGATAATAATAATAATAGGGTGGGTAGGGGGAAAATACTTTGGTTAGTAGTAATATTTTGACAATGCTTTTTAATCATTAGTTTAAAATGTTTAACAACAAATGCAAGGTATTGGTGGTATGGTGAGTTATGAGAGCCCTGCATGATGTGACGTGTGTTTGTTTTCTAGGTTCACAACTATTACTACACACTTGTTTATGTATTTTTATATGTGAGTGATAAACTTCAATAAATTTTTAAAAAATTCATCCATGTTGTTTCAATAGTTCATTTCTTTTTATGGCTGAATAGTACTTTGTTATATAAATATATCCTCTTTTATTCATAAAGCTTCTATGAACATTTTTGTACACATATTTTTGTGTATTTGTGTTTTATTTCTCTTAATAAATATGTAGGATGAAAAAAAAAAAACAATTGGAGGGACTTCTGTGAAGATGACAGATTAGAAAGACATAGGATCCTCTTCTCTCCCAGAAAAATAACTACAGGACAGGCAGAAACAGCCTGGGAAAAAATCTTCTAGGATTTAGGAAACCAGGGAAAGGCTGGACACTGCTCAGAAGAGAGAGGGACAAAGGAAAAGGATCATGACGACAAAACTGTAAGTTAAAAGGAGCAGCTGCTACTGCTGGCACCTCCCTTCACACTTTTGAATTCTCAGGTCGCTAAGCTGGTAGCTATAGACAAAGGGGATCTCAGGGATCCATCTCCCGAGGAAAGGGGAGAAAGAAGGACACAGCCTAAGACTGACTCAGCTTTTTTTTTTTTTTAAGATTTATTTTTTTAATTTATGCCCCCCCCCCCCCAGTTGTCTGCTCTCTGTGTCTATTCACTGTGTGTTCCTCTGCGACCGCTTCTATCCTTATCAGCAGCTCCGGGAATCTGTTTCTTTTTTTTGTTGCGTCATCTTGCTGCGTCAGGTGTCCATGTGTGTGGCACTATTCTTGGGCAGGCTGCACTTTCTTTGCACTGGGCGGCTCTCCTTACGGGGTGCACTCCTTGCACGTGGGGCTGGCTACCCTACACGGGAGACACCGCTGCGTGGCACGGCACCCCTTGAGCGCATCAGCACTGCGCGTGGGCCAGCTCCACACGGGTCAAGGAAGCCCAGGGTTTGAACCGCAGAACTCCCATGTGGTAGGCAGATGCCCTATCCATTGGGCCAAGTCCTCTTTCCTGACTCAGCTTTTGATCCACAAACTTGGTCCACTGTCCCACCAGCCCTTCCAAGCTGGGTGGTGTCACAGCATTGTTTGTCCTGGGAGCCAGCACAGGACTAAAGAGATCCAACCCTCTCAATCTCCCTCTTTGCTAACCAGAAATGATGGTTGAGGACGTACCTCCCCAGGAAAGGAAAGAGGGATGGACACAGCCTAAGGCTGTTTCTGCTTTTGACCCACAAATTTAGTCAGCTGTGTCCCATTAATGTTTCCAGGGTGGGTGGGGCACATGCCTTTGTTTGCATGGGAAGCCAACTCAAGACTAAAGAGATCAGGGACTAAAGAGATCCATCCCTCTCAATTTCTCTCTCTACTAACTGGGACTGATTGTTGAGGGTACAGAGGGGAGTAGAATTATTTCCTACCCGGAAAAAGGGAGGAGGCTGCAGCAAAGTTTGGACAATACTCTTTGAGAAAGTTTGAATTATGAGGCTCTTAGCCTCCAGGCAGGAACCTTTATCACATTGACCCAGTCCATGCTGCAGCAAACACACTCCAACAAGGCACTGAACTGAGAGCTACCAAAGCATGCCATCTGCCAGGAGACAAAGGAAGTGCATATGAGGAAATTAAAAGTATATAAATAAGAGAGACTTTTTCCAGCCTTTATAGCCTCCATCCCCAAGGCCCTAAGAAGTGGTCTGCAACACTTTCCTGGGTCCAGAGCCCAGTTTTGAGCAAGTACCAGGGAAAATCCTAAACACCCAGGTTGAACTAAGAATCAAAGAATAGCAGTAATACACAGCCTCCCACCATTAAACCTCTATGAAAAAGAGAAAAATTGAGCATCTGAATAAACTCACCACCCTATCAGATGCATAGAAATCAACAAAAAATTACAAGCCATAATAAAATAGAGGACATGGCCCAAGAAAAGGAATATATCAAAGTCCTAGAAGAGACACATGATTGGATACAACTAATTTCAAAATCAAATTAATGAGTTGAAAGACAATATAGCTAAAGAAATAAATGACATCAAGAAGATATTAAAGGAGCACAAAGAAGAATTTGAAACCTATACAGAAAAGTAACAGAAATCATGGGAATGAAAGACACGATAGGTGAGATTAAAAACAAAACATATTAGAGGCATACAACAGCAGACTCAAAATGATAGAAGAAAGAATAAGTGATACCAAAGAAAGAATAGCTGAAATTGAAGAGAGAAAAGAATGGAAAACATTGAGCAAGGGCACAGGGAATTGAATGACAACATGAAATGCAACAACATACATGTCATGGAAATTCCAAAAAGAGAAGAGAAGGGAAAAGGGAGAGAAGGAATATCTGAGGAAATCATCACTGATTATTTCCCAACTCTCATGAAAAAAATGAACTTACATGTCCAAGAAGCACGGCATACCCCAAACAGAATACATCTGAAAAGACCTACTCCAAAACACATATTACTCAGAATGTCATCCTTTAAAGATAGAGAAAATTCTGAGAGCAGCAAGGGAGAAAGAAACTATCACAAACAAGGGACACCCAGTAAGACTTAGTGCAGATTTCTCATTAGAAACAATGGAGATGAGAATAAAGTTAGGATACTAAAAGAGAAAAACCTGAGAATTCTTTATCCAGCAGAATTGTCCTTCAAGATGGAAGTGAGGGAAGTGGACTTGGTCCAATGGATAGGGCGTCCGTCTACTACTTGGGAGGTCTGCAGTTCAAACCCTGGGCCTCCTTGACCCATGTGAAGCTGGCCCATGCGCAGTGCTGATGTGTGCAAGGAGTGCCATGCCACACAGGGGTGCCCCCCGTGTAGGGGAGACCCACGCACAAGAAGTGCACCCCATAAGGAGAGCCACCCAGTGCAAAAGAAAGTGCAGGCTGCCCAAGAATGGCACCGCACACACGGAGAGTTGACAATGCAACAAGATGACCCAACAAAAAGAAACACAGATTCCCGTGC
Organism: Dasypus novemcinctus; assembly: GCF_030445035.2. Lineage (NCBI taxonomy): Eukaryota > Metazoa > Chordata > Mammalia > Cingulata > Dasypodidae > Dasypus > Dasypus novemcinctus. Next base: position 63,006,377 of record NC_080686.1, on the reverse strand, counting down.
CGCTGATAATGACAGAAGCAGACAAAAAGAAGAACATGCAGCAAATGGACACAGAGAACAGACAACTGGGGCGGGGGGGGGGGGAGGGAAGAGACATAAATAAATCTTAAAAAAAAAATGAAAGTGAGTATAAAATAGTCACAAACAAAAAGAAACTAAGAGAGTTTGTAAAAAAAGATACCACTTTTGTTAGAAATATTAAAGGAAGCCTTAGAGTAAGAGGGGCTTGGAGGAAACTATTAAAGAAAGAATCGTAAAGGATAATCAAAGAGTAAAAAGTCACATGAAATAAGATATGACATAGGAAAACTAAAAAATAAACTGGTATAAGTAAATAATGCATTCACAGTAATATCATTGAATGTTGTCAACGATAACATTTTGTTCTCCATCAAAAGATATAGATGGGGAAGTGGCTTTGGCCCAACGAATAGGGTGTCTGCCTACCACATGAGAAGTCCAGGATTCAAACCCAGGGCCTCCTGACCCATGTGATGAGCTGGCCCATGTGCAGTGCTGATGCGTGCAAGGAGTGCATCAAGTTCTCTGTTTCTTTGTCTATCAGCTATCCAGTTTTATTTAATGATGTGATGGTATGTACCACGCAGGGGTCTCCCCCATGTAGGGGAGCCCCATGCTCAAGGAGTGCACCCTGTAAGGAAAGCTGCCCAGCATGAAAAAAGTGCAACCTGCCCAAGAATGGTGCCACACACACAGAGAGCTGACACAGCAAGATGACGCAACAAAAAGAGACAGAGATTCCAGGTGCCGCTGACACAAGCGGACACAGAAGAACACACAGAGAATGGACACAGAGAGCAGATAACTGGGGTGGGGAGGGGGTCAGGGAAGGGGAGAGAAAAATAAATAAATAAATAAAAATAAAAAGGTCATTCTACTAGTAACTTGAATAATGTAAAAAAAAAAAGTTATAGGCAGACAGAGTGGGTAAAAAAAATAAGTCATCAATATGCTGCTTAAAAGAGACTCACCTTAGACCCAGAGATACAAACCAGTGGAAAGTGAAAGGCTGGAAAAAGATACTCCATGCAAATAGTAAGCAAAAAGAGTAAGGACAACTACACTAATATCAGAAAAAACAGACTTTAAATGCAAAAAAAAAATGTTATAAGAGATACAGAAAGCCATTAAATATCAATAAGGGGAAATGGACTTGGCCCAGTGGTTAGGGCGTCCGTCTACCACATGGGAGGTCCGCGGTTCAAACCCCGGGCCTCCTTGACCTGTGTGGAGCTGGCCCATGCGCAGTGCTGATGCACGCAAGGAGTGCCGCGCCATGCAAGGGTGTCCCCCGTGTAGGGGAGCCCCACGCGCAAGGAGTGCACCCTGCAAGGAGAGCTGCCCAGCGCGAAAGAAAGTGCAGCCTGCCCAGGAATGGCGCCGCCCACACTTGCCGTGCCGCTGACGACAACAGAAGCGGACAAAGACAAGACGCAGCAAATAGACACAGAGAACAGACAATCGGTGGAGGGGGGGAATTAAATAAACAAATAAATCTTTAAAAAAAAAAAGAAACAAGATGCAGCAAATAGATACAGAGAACAGACAACAGGGTGGGGGGATTAAATAAATAAAATAAATCTTAAAAAAAAAAAATCAGTAAGAGTCACAATCTACCAGGAAGATATAACAAAAATAAATACCTATGCATCTAAATAGAGTACCCCAAAATCCAGAAGGCAAACTCTGGAAAAACTGAAGGAAGAAACAGACATCTCTAAAATAATCACTGGAGTCTTCAACATACCACTCACATCATTAAATAAAATTAGAGGCAGTGGACTTGGCCCAGTGGTTAGGGCATCCATCTACCACATGAACCATCCGCGGTTCAAACCCTGGGCCTCCTTGACCCGCTGGCCCACATGCAGTGCTGATGCATGCAAGGAGTGCCGTGCCACGCAGGGGCGTCCCCCACATAGGGGACCCCCACTCACAAGGAATGTGCCCCGTAAGGAGAGCCACCCAGCGCGAAAGAAAGTGCAGCCTGCCCAGGAATGGCACCGCCCACACAGAGAGCTGACACAAGATGATGCAACAACAAGAAACACAGATTCCTGTGCTGCTGACAACAACAGAAGCGGACAAAGAAGACGCAGCAAATAGACACAGAGAACAGACAATGGAGGGGGAGGGGAGGGAGAGAAATAAATAAATCTTTAAAAAAAAAAACTAGATAGCTGATAGACAAAGAAACATAGAACTTGAACAAAAGGATAAACAAGTTGGACCTCACAGACATATAACAGAACTTTGTACCTAAACTCAGTGGGTTATATATTCTTCTCAAGTGCCCATGGAACTTTCTCTAGGATGGACCACATATTAGGTCACAACACAGCTCTCAATAATTTTAAAAAGAATGAAAGTATACAAATCACCTTCTCAGACCATAATGGAGTGAAACTGGAAAGAGGTAAATTTGTAAACATGTGGAGGCTAAACAACACACTCCTAAATAATCAGCAGGTCAAAGAAGAAATTGCAAATGAAATCAGTAAATATATTAAGAAAAATAAAAATGAAAACATAACTTATCAAAACTTACAGGATACAGCAAAGGCCGTCTTGAGAGGGAAATAGATAGCCCTAAATGCCTATGTTAAAAAAGAAGAGCTAAAATCAAAGATATAACTGAACAACTGGAGAATCTAGGAAAAGAACAGCAAACCAATCCCAAAGCAAGCAGAATGAAAGAAATAATAAAGATTAGAGCAGAAATAAATGAAATTCAGAACAAAAAAAAAAAAAGAGAGAAAATCAACAAAACCAAAAGTCGGTTCTTTGAAAAGATCAATTAAATTGACAAACACCTAGCTAGACTAACAATGAAAAAAGAGAGAAGACGCAAATAGATACAATCAGAAATGAAAGAAGGGGAGTTACAACTGACCCCACAGAAATAAAAAGGGCTATAAGAGGTTTTTCTGAGAAAATGTATGCCAACAAACTAGACAATGTAGATGAAATGGACAAATTCCTAGAAATGAATAATCTATACTGACACTACAAGAAATGCAAGAACTTAACAAACCAATCACATTTAAAGAGATTGAATACATCATCAAAAATCTCCCAGCAAAAAAACTCCAGGACCAGATGGCTTCAGAGGTGAATTCACCATGTATTTTGAAAAGAATTAACACCAATCCTCTTTAAACCCTTCCAAAAAATTGAAGGGGTGGGAAAATTACCCTACACATTTTATGAAGTCAACCTCAAGCTAATACCAAAGCCAGTTAAAGACACTACAAGAAAAGAAAATTATAGACCAATCTCTCTAATGAACATAGATGCAAAAATTCTCAACAAAATACTTGCAAATTGAATTCAACAGCATATCAAAAAACTTATACATCACAACCAAGTGGGATTTATTCCTGGTATACAAGGCTGGTTCAACATAAGAAAATCGATTAACATGGTATACCAAATTAACAAACTGAAGGAAAAAAACAAATGATGATCTCAATCGATGCAGAAAAGGCATTTAACAAAATACAGCATCCCTTCTTGATTGAAAAAAAAATACTTCAAAAGGTAGGAATAGAAGGAAAATTCCTCAATATGAAAGAGGCCTATGTGAAAAATCCACATCCAACATCATACTCAATGGGGAAAGGTTGAAAGATTTCCCTCTAAGATCAGGAACAAGACTAGGATGCCCACTGTCACCATTGTTAGTCAATATTGTATTAGAAGTTCTAGCTAGAGCAACTAGACAAGAAAAAATAAATTAAAGGTATCCAAATAGCAAAACAGTAAATAAAACTCTCATTCAGATAATATGATCCTATATTTAGCAAATTCTGAAATGTCTACCACAAAGATACTTGAGCTAATAAATGAGTTCAGCAAAGTGGAAGGATACAAGATCAACACACAAAAATCAGTAATGTTTTTATACATTTGTATTGAACAATCTGAGGAGGAAATTCAGGGAAAAATTTCATTTACAATAACAACAAAAACACTCAAATCAATTTAGCCAAAGAGGAATAGGACCTATATGCAGAAAACTACAAAACAATGCTAAAAGAAATCAATGAAGACCTAAATAAATTGAAAGACATTCCATGTTCATAGATTGGAAGATTAATATCATGAAGATGTCAATCCTACCCAAACTGATTCATAGGTTCATTCCATATAATACCAATCAAAATTCCAAGCCTACTTTACAAAAGTAGAAAAGGCAATTACCAGATTTATCTGGAAGGGAAAGGACACCTGAATAACCAAAAACATCCTAAAAAAGAACAAAATGGGAAGACTCTCACCGCCTGACCTTGAAACATAATGCAACGTTATAATGGTCAAACAGCATGGTATTGGGAAGTGGACTTGGCTCAATGGATAGAGTGTCCACCCACCACATGGGAGGTCCAAGGTTCAAAAGGGCCTCCTTGACCCGCGTGGAGCTGGCCCACATGCAGTGCTGATGCGCACAAGGAGTGCCATGCCACGGAGGGGTGTCCCCCACGTAAGGGAGCCCCATGTGCAAGAAGTGCGCCCCTTAAGGAGGGCTGCCCAGTGCAAAAGAAAGTTCAGCCTGCCCAGGAGTGGCGCTGCACACACAGAGAGCTAATGCAGCAAGATGACACAACAAAACGAGACACAGATTCCCGGTACTGCTGACAAGAATAGAAGTGGACACAGAAGAATACACAGTGAATGGATACAGAGAGCAGACAACTGGGGTGGGGGGAGAGGGAAGAGAAATAAATTTTTAAAAATTAATAAAAATCTTTAAAAAAAAACAAAACAGCATGGTATTGACATAAAGATAGATATAATTGTCAATGCAATAGAATTTAGAATCTAGAAACAGACCCTCACCTCTGTGACAAACCTAACAAATCCATGTTACCAGGAAAAAAAGTCTCTTCAACAAATGGTGCTGTGAGAATTGGATATCCATAACAAAAAAAAAAGAGAAAGAGGACCACTTTCTCACTTCCTATACAATAATCAATTCAAAATGAATCAAAGATCTAAATATAAAAGTGAGAACCATGAAACTACCAGAAGAAAACATAGGGAAACATCTTTAAGATCTCATGGTTAGTGATAGTTTTTTGGATCATACTCCCAAAGCATGAGAAACAAAAGAAAAAGTACATAAATGGGACCTCCTCAAAAATGAAACACTTTTGCACCTCAATGGAATTTTGCAAAAGGGTGAAAGGCAACCAGTTCAAGGGAGAATATATTTGGAAATCATATATGAAATAAGGATTTAATATTCATGATATATAAAGAGATGCTACGACTCAACAAAAAGATAAACTACCTGATTAAAAAATGGCAAAAGTCTTGACTAGACATTTGTCCAAAGAAGCAAAAGAAATGGTAAAAAATAAAACACATGAAAAAATGTTCAACATCGCTAGCAACGGGGGAAGTGCAAAACAAAGCTACAATGAGAATCGTTTCACACCTATTAGAATGGCCACTATTAAAAAGTCAGAAAACTACAAGTGTTGGAGAAGATGTGGAGAGATAGAAATGCTTATTCACTGTTGGTGGAAATGTATTAGTACAATGATATAGCCACTATGGGGAACTTTTTGGCAGTTCCTAAGGAAGCTGAATATAGATTTGCATTACCATTTCTAGGTATATAGCCTAAAAACTGAGAGCAGTGACATGAACAGACAGGTGCAAACCGATGTACATAGCAGTGTTTTTCACAATTGCAAAGAGATGGACACAACACAGATGTCCATCAACTGATGACTGCATAAACAAATTGTGGTATATACTTACAATGGAATATTATGCAGCTATAAGAAGAAATGAAGTCATGAAGCATATGACAACATGCATTAACCATTAGACATTGTATAGAGTGAAGCAAGCCAGACACAAAAGGACAAATACTATATGATTGCACTACTATGAACTAAATATATCATGTAAATTCATGGAGTTAATAACTAGAATATAAGTCACCATAAGAAAAAGAGGTGTGATATTGTGGTATTTTCGGGCCTTGGAATTGTCCTCAATGATATTGCAGGGACAGATGCAGGATATTATATATCCTGCCATAACTCACTGAATGAACTGGGAGAAAGTGTAAACTACAACATAAACTATAATCCATACTTTGTAGCAATGCTCCAAAATGAACTCATCAAATGCAATCAATGTACCACATTAATGAAAGAAGTTGTCTATGTGGGAGGAGTGGGGGGTATGGGGACTGGTGTATAAGGGAACCTCTTATATTTTTTAATGTAACATTTTGTGTGATCTATGTATCTTTAAAAAATTATAAAAAGTCAAAAAAACAAAATGACGTTAGAGAATGGAAAGTTGAGATTTAATCTGTGCAGAACTGGCAGAAAGGTTGTTCATAAATCTTTGGAAATGAAGAGAAGTGATGAAAGCACATCACAGTGTTTGTAACTAGCAGTGCTGATATATGGGTATGACAGTGGTTGATAGGGAAAGTCTAAGGTCATGCTATTACTAAAAGGAAAGCCAAGAAAAGTAACATGGGACTGTACAGCATAGTGAAACCTCATGTGAAATTTAAGTTTGGATAATATTGCATATATATGATGGTTTTTCTTTGAAACGACAAACGTCCATTAATGTTACAAGATGTTAATATCAGGCAAAGATACAACTAAAGCATAATATGGACAGTAGTATATAGTAGTATATTAATAATCTCGCATTAAGGGTAAAGAAAAGGAAATATACTAAGTGAAAGGAACTAGACAAAAGGCAGCCCATATTGTTTGACTCCATCTATACAAAACACATACAAATAAATTAGAGAGATGGAAACAGAATAGCAGTTATGTACAGCAGAGGAAGCATACAGAGATTATTATTAAGGGGCAGAGTTTGTCTTTTATTTTTATTAATATTGGAATAATGAAAATGCTCTAATAATGATTGAAGTGATGGATGTTCAACTATGTGAGTACACCAAATACCATTAATTGTACACTTTGGATCGATTGTATGCTTTATTAATATGTGTTGTTTTTTTTTAAAGGGAGTATTACAGGCTGAAAGAAAAAGGCCTAGGAGAGAGAAGCTTAGAGGAGATTATAGAAATGAACATATTATTAAGGGTAACTAAAAGGGTAAAAAAAAGAGACAAAAATAAGATATGACATATAAAATGGTTGAAGTACATACTACCTTTACAAAATAACACTGACTTAATGGATTAAACTTCCCAATCAAAAGATACAAACTGGCAGAATGGACAAAAAAATATAGTTGATCTAATGCTGCCTACAAGAAACTCACCTTAGAACCAAGGACACAAGTAAGTTGAAAGTGAAAGGTTAGAAAAAGATATTCCATGCAAAGAGTAACCAGAAAAGAGCTGGGGTAGCTAAACTAATATGCAAACCTGTTATAAGAGACAATGAAGGACATTATATATTAATAAAATAGGCAATTCACCAAGAAGAAATAACAATGATAAACAGTTATGCCCCTAAAAAGGGTACCCCAAAATACATGAGGTAAAAACTGGCAAAACTGAAGGGAGAAATAGATGTCCGTACAATAATATTTAGGACCTTCAATATACCACTTTCACCAATATATAGAACATCTAGACTGAGGATCAATAAGGAAACAGAGAACTTGAAGAATATGATAAATGAACTAGACCTAACAGACATATACACAACATTGCACCCCAAAACAGCAGGATAAACATTCTTCTCAAGTGCTCATGGATCATTCTCCAGAATAGACAACACGTTGAGTCACAAAACAGGTCTCAATAAATATTAAAAAGATTGAAATTATATAAAGCATATTCTCTGATCATAATAGAAAGAAGCTGGAAATCATTAACAGAAGAACTGGAAATTTCACAAATATATGGAGCTTAAACATCACACTCTTAAACAATCATGGGTCAAAGAAGAAATTTTAAGAAAAATCAGTAAATATCCCCAGCTAAATAAAAATGAGAACACAACATATCAAAACTTAAGGGATGGGGAAGCCAAGATGGCAAGCAGAGTAAGGAGCTCCAAGAGTCAGCTCATCCTACAGGGCAGTTAATAATCACCCAGAGCTATCTAAAGTACCTATTTCAACATCGTTAAAGGTATGGAAGGAGGAGACTGCCCATCTGCAGAGAAGATTCGTGAATAGAGCCCTCCATGCTGCAGAGGCCTCTGCCCATGGCACAAACCACCCTGGGAGCTATTTCGTGGCTGGAGTTGGAAACTCCATTTCCCAAAAACGGGGGAGGAACACACAGGGTGGCACCAACTTCAGCTATTGATTAGTAAATCTGGCTGGCTAAAGTATAATCCTAAGAACAGCTAAAGTATGAACCTGTCCAAGTCAGAAAGAAGCCAGTAGCTGCCATTTTAACTCCACCCTTGGCAGGACGGCAAGCAGGGATAACTAAGAATCAGTGCTGGCAGGGACCGGCTTCTTTTCACCCAGATCAGATTGCAACTCTAGCCTAAACTCCAGCCTCACATTCAGCAGGAAGGAAGCTGGAGGGACCTGCACCACCTCTCTGGGAAACTGCAAGCCACACCACAGAGGCCAGTGCCCATCCTATTCTAGCGGCACAAGCCATCTCAGGGGCTATTCTGTGGCTGAAGTTAGAAGCTCCATTTTCCACAAACAAGGAAGGAAGAGACAGTTGTCCACTGACTTTAGCTACTGATTGATGGAGTCGGCTGGCTAAAGTATAATCCTAGGAACAGCTAGGGTTTGAATCTGTCCATGTTGGAAAGAGGCCAGTCGCCGCCTTTTTACTCCTTCCCTGGCCTGAGGGGAAGCTGGGCTGACAGAGTATATCAGAGAAGTTAGGGACTGGCTTCTTTCCACCAAGGTCGGACTACAGCCCTATCCTAGCCTCTAGCCCCACCTCCAGCAGGGAAGAAACTGATGGGACTTGCACTAGGCTCTCCAGGCAACTACAGGTGCTTTTGGTGAGTACAAACTGAAGACTTGGGCACCTGGAGTTGCATCTCCACATTCCAATTGGATAGGAGAGGATCTCTAAGGAATGGCAGGCATTTGCAGCCCACATGAACTGGCTTGCTAACTGCCCTGGAGTCCATCTCTACCTCTGCCACCCATAGGATAGGAGGGGGCAGGTGGTCCCTCAGCCTCTCAGGGCAACTGCAGATGCTTTTGGCCTGCACAAACCCAACCAATGGACACCTGTGGTTCCACCCCCATCCCCAATAGGATGAGAGATGGATGTGTTGCCCAGCCTCTCAAAATAACTGCAGGTGCTTTTGGCCACACAGCCTGGACTGGTGGGTACTTGAGGATCTACCCCCCACTAATAGGGAATGAGGGGGCTGATGTTTCCACAGCCTTTCCAGGCAATGGCAGGCACTTTCAGCTTGCATAGACTAGACTGTGGGATGCCTGTGGATCCACTCCTACCCCTCATAGGAGGGGTCTGGTGTCTCCACAGCCTCTTCAGGCAATGGCGACCTACAAGGACTGAACTGTTGGGTGCCTGTGGATCTAACCCCATGCCCTAATAGGATAGGAAGGGGCTGGTGTTTCCTCAACTTCTGACCAATGGCTGATACTCTCCACCTAAAGGGAGTGAACTATAGGGTGCCCATGGATCCACCCTCACCACCCAATAGGATAGGAGGGGGCTGGTATTTCCTCAGTCTCTCTAGGCAACAGTGGGTACTTTCAGCCTACAGGGACTGAACTGTTGGGCATCAGTGGTTCTGTTCCTACCCCCTAAGTGGCAGAAGGAACAATACTCCCTCAGCCTCTCAGGGCAACTCAAGGCAAATTTGGTCCACATAGATTAGATTGTTGGGCACTCCAGAGGGTTCATCCTACCCCTGTCAGTGAAGGGGGGGCCAGTGCTATGTCAGTTTACCTGGGCAACTGTGGTCATTTTGGATCCACAATGGCATAGATGTCTGCCTACAACTGCAGCTCCATCCCCACCCCAGCTAGGGGAGGAAGAGGTGTGAAGCTTCATCAGTCTGTCTGGTAAACTATGGACAGTCCTATACTGCACGACTTGCATTATTACACACAGTTGCAGCTCAGTCCCTACCCCTGGCAGAATAGAAAGGTGGGAGGAAGCTTCATCAATTCCTAGGGCAATGTGGACAGCTTCAGCCCCCATAGCTTATAGTACCAACTACATCCTTGGCTCCTACTACCCAACCAGCAAGGGAGAAAAGACAAGAAAGCCCTACACTAAAGGGAGAAACTGCACCCAAAATAAATACATCTAATAAGCCAGATGCAAAGACACTAACAAAAAATTACAATCCATATCAAGAAACAGGAAGATATGGCCCAATAAAAGGAACAAGATAAGATTGCAGATGATGTAAAGAAGTTGAGACAACTAATCATAGATGTTTATAAAAACCTCCTTAATAAATTCAATGAGATGGCTAAAGAGATTAAGGATATTAAGAAGACCCTGGGGGAGCACAAAGAAGAATTTGAAAGCATACATAGAAAAATAGCAGACCTTATGGGAATGAAAGGTATAATAAATGAAATTAAAAATACACTGGAGGCATATAACAGCAGATTTGAGGAGGCAGAAAAAAGGCTCAATCAACTTGAAGACATGGCCTCCAAAAGTGAACATACAAATGAAAAGGTGAAGTAAAGAATGGAAAAAATTTAACAGGGTCTCAGAGAACTAAATGCCAGCAAGAGATGTACAAACATACATGTCATGGGTGTCCCAGAAGGAGAAGAGAAGGTTAAAGGGACAGAAGGAATATTTGAAGAAATAATGGTAAATAATTTCCCAACCCTGTTGAAAGGCACAGATACCCATGTCCAAGAAGCACAATGTACTCCCATCCCAATAAATCCAAATACACCAATTCCGAGACACATACTAATCAGAATGTCAAGTGTCAAAGACAAAGAGAATTCTGAAAGCAGCAAGAGAGAAGCCATGCATAACATATAAGGGATACTCAATAAGATTGTCAATTTGTCATGAGAAACCATGGAGGCAAGAAGACAGTGGTATGATTTACTTAAGATACTGCAAGAGAAAAACTGCCAGCCAAGAATTTTATATCCAGCAAGATGATCTTTTAAAAATGAAGGTGAGTTTATAATATTCACAGATAAAACAAAAATTGAGAAAGTTTATAAAAAAAGACCAGCTTTGCAAGAAATACTAAAGTTGCAACTTGAAAAGACAGGAGAGAGAGAGGCTTGGAAGAGGGACTAGAAATGATGATTGTATCAGTAACAGTAACTAAAAGTATCAAAAGAATGGTGAAAATAAAATGACAGATAAAATCCAAAGATCAAAATGGATGAAATAAGAACTGCCTTTCCAGTAATAAAATTGAACGTTAATGAACTAAACTCCCCAAACAAAAGACACAGACTGGCAGAATGGATAAAAAAATAAGAGCCATCTATATGCTGTCTGCCTCATCTTAGATCCAAGGATACCAACAGATAGAAAGTGAAAGGTTGGGAAAAGATATTCCATGCACGTAGGAACCAAAAAAAAAACCAAAACCTGGGGAAGCTATACTTATATCAGATGAAATAGATTTTAAAACTGTTACTAGAGACAGGAAGGATATTACATATTAATAAAAGGGATGATTCACCAGGAAGAAATAACAATCATAAATGTATATGCACCTAACCAGGATGCTGCAAGATACATGAGACAAACACTGGCATAATTGAAGGGAGAAATAGGTATCTCTACAATAATACTTGGAGACTTTAATACACCACTCTCAGCATTGGACAGAGCATCTGGGCAGAGGATCAATAAAGAAACAGAGAGCTTGAGTAATATGATAAATGGACGAAATCTAATAGACATATACAGGACATTGCACCCCAAAACAGCAGGATAAGCATTTTTTTTCAAGTGCTCATGGCTCTTTCCCTGGGATATAGACCAAAGGTTGGGTCATAAAGCAGATCTCAATAAATTCAACGAAATCAAAATTATACAAAGCACTTCCTCTGATCATAATGGAATAAAGCTGGAAGTCAACAAGAGGCAGAAAAAGGGAAAATTCACATATGTATGGAGAGTAAACAACACAATCATAAATAATCAGTGGGTCAAAGAAGAAATTTCAAAGAGAAATCAATAACTATCTCAAGATGATTGACAATGAGAACACAAAATATCAACCTATAGGATGTAGCAAAGGCAATGCTGAGAGGGAAATTTATAGCCCTCAATGCTTACATTAAAAAAGAAGACAGAGCTAAAATCAATGGCCTAATTACACAGCTGGAGGAACTAGAAAAAGAACAGCAAACTAATCCCAAAGCAAGTAGAATGAATGACATAACAAAGACCAGAGTAGAAATAAATGAAATTGAGAAAAAAAAAAAAAAAAAGCAAAAGAGAATTAACAAAACCAGAAGTTGGTTCTTCAAGAAGATTAACAAAATCAACAGACCCTTAGCTAGAATGACTAAGAAAAAAAGAGAGAAGAGGGAAACGGACTTTGGCCCAGTGGTTAGGGCGTCCGTCTACCACACGGGAGGCCCGCGGTTCAAGCCCCGGGCCTCCTTGACCCGTGTGGAGCTGGCCCATGCACAGTGCTGATGCGCGCAACGAGTGCCCTGCCACGCGGGGGTGTCCCCCGCGTAGGGGAGCCCCACGCGCAAGGAGTGCACCCATAAGGAGAGCCACCCAGCGCGAAGGAGGGAGCAGCCTGCGGAGGAATGGCGCTGCCCACACTTCCCATGCCGCTGATGACAACAAAAGCGGACAAAGAAACAAGAAGCAGCAAAAAGACACAGAAAACAGACAACCGGGGGAGGGGAATTAAATAAATAAAAAATAAAAAATCTTTAAAAAAAAAAAAAGAGAGAAGATGCAAATAAATGAAATAAAAAATGAAAAGGGGAACATTACTAATGGCCCCACAGAAATAAGAGAGATTAAAAGAGGATGCTATGAACAACTTTATGCCTAAAAACTAGACAATGTAGATGAAATGGAAAAATTCCTAGGAACATATAAAAATAGGTTACACTGACTCCAGAAGAAACAGAAGACCTCAATAAGCCAATCACAAGTAAAGAGTTTGAAACAGTCATCACACAGCTCCCCAAAATGAAAAGCCCAGGAACAGACAGTTTCACAGGTGAGTTCTAATAAGCATTCAAAGAAGATTTAAGATTTAATACCAATTTCACTCAAGTTCTTCCAAAAAAACTGAACAAGAAGGAATACTACCAAACTCATTCTATGATGCCAATATCACCCTAATATCAAAGCTGGATAAAGATATTATGAAAAAAGGAAAATTACAGACCTATTTCTCTAATGAATACGGATGCAAAAATCCTCAATAAAATACTTGCTAATCAAATCCAGCAACACATTAAAAGAATTATTCATGGTGATCAAGTAGGTTTATACCAGGCATGCAAGGTATAACACAAGAAAATCAATCAGCATAATATACCACATCAATAAATCAAAGAAGGAAAATCACATGTTCTTATCAATTGACACAGAAAAGGCATTTGACAAAATACAGCATCCTTTCTTGATAAAAATACTACAAAAGATAGGAATTGAAGGAAATTTCCTCAACATGATAAAGGCCATGTATGAAAAACCCATAGCTAACACTGTACTCAATGGTGAAGGACTGAAAGCTTTCCTGCTGAGATCAGGGACAAGACAAGGATGCCCACTGTCATCACTGTTGTGATGCTAGAGGTTCTATTAAAAGCTAGAACAATCAGGCAAGAAAAAGAAATAAAAGGCATCCAAATCAGAAAGGAGGAAGTAAAACTTCCACTATTCACAGATTTATGATCCTATATCTAGAAAGTCCCGAAAAATCTACAACAAAGCCAGTATTAGACCTAATAAACTATTTCAGTAGAGTGTCAGGATACAAGATCAAAATGCAAAAATCAGTGGTGTTTCTATACAATTACAATGTGCAATCTGAGGAGGAACTCAGAAAAAAATTCCATTTACAATAGCAACTAAAAGAATCAAATATTTAGGAATAAACTTAACCAAGGATGTAAAGGACTTGTATTCAGAAAACTACAATGCATTTCTAAAAAAAAATTTAACAAGACCTAAGTAATGGGAAGAACATTCCCTGCTCATGGATTGGAAGATTAAATATCATTAAGATGTTAATTCCTTCCAAACTGATATACAGATTCATTGCAATCCTGAAAAAATTCCACCAGCATTTTAAAAACAAATAGAAAACAAATTATCAAATTTATCTGGAAGGATAAGAGGCACCAATAGCCAGAAACTTCTTAATATGGAAAAGTGAAGTTGGAGGACTCTCACTTCCAGACTTTAAATCATATTACCTAGGTACAGTGGTAAAAACAGCATGATATTGGCATAGAAATAGACACATAGACAAATGGAACTGAATTGATGGTTTGGAAACAGACCCTCACATTTATGGTCAAGTGATTTTTGACAAGCCTGTCAAACTCACCCAGCTGGGGGGAAAATACACCAAATGTAAGATAGGGACTATAGTTAGTAGTAATATTTTGATGATACCTTTGTACAGTTTGTAACAAATGTTTCACAACAATGCAGGTGTTGGTGGAGGGGTGATGGATGGGACCTCTTTATGATGTTTTGCATGTTTATTAATATTTTTTAAGTTCGCAACCTTTAATATATACTTGTTTATGCATGTTCATATAAGAATGATATACTTCAATAAAAAGTATACTTAAAAAAACTTAAGAGATACAGCAAAGGCAGTGCTGAGGGGGAAATTTATAGCCCTAAACACATATATTAAAACAGAAGAAAGCTAAAATCAAAGACCTAACTGCACACCTGCAAGAACTAGAAAAAGAACAGCAAACTAACTCCAAAAACAAGCGAAAGGAAAAAATAACAAAGATTAGAGTAGAAGTAAATGAAATTGACAATAAAAAAACAGCAGCATCAATAAAACCAAAAGTTGTTTCTTTGAGAAGACCAATTAAATTGGCAAACACTTAGCTAGACAAAGAAAGATAATATGCAAAAAAAATAAAATCAGAATTGAGAGGGGAGACATTACTACTGACACCACAGAAATAAAACAATATCATATGAGGATACTATGAACAACTGTATGCCAACAAATTACAGACAACTTAGGTGAAATGGACAAATTCCTAGAAACACAACAACCTACACTAACTCTAGAAGAAATAGAAGACTTCAGTAAACCAATAAAAAATAAAGAGATTTGGGAAGCAGATGTGGCTCAAGTGATAGAGCTTCTGCCTACCATATGGGAGGACCTGGGATCGATCCCTGGGGCCTCCTGGTGAAAAAGAAGAAGAGAAAGCATGCCTGCGCAAGTGCCACGTGGTGAGCCCATGAGCGCGAGAGCCCGCGTGGTGAGCGCAAGTGCCCACACAGTGAGCCAGTGCCTGTGCAAGTGAGTCACACAGCAAGATGATAATGCAACAAAAGGGAGACAAGGGGAGAGGCAAGGTGAAGCACAGGAGAAACCAGGAACTGAGGTGGTGCAATTGATAGAGAACCTCTCTCCACATAAGGGGTCCCCAGGATCAAATCATGTGAATCCTAGAGGAGAAAAAATGACAAGAGAAGACAACATAGACAGCAAAAACAGTAGGGCGGGAGAAGGGGAAGGGAGGAAAATAAATAAATAAAAGAAATCTTTTTAAATAAATAAATAAAGAGATTGAATTAGTCATCAAAAACTTCCGAACAAAGAAAATTCAGGACCAGGTGGCTTTACAGGGCAATTCTACCAATCATTCCATGAAGACAATACCAATGCTGGTCAAACACTTCCAAAAACTTGAAACGGATAGATCACTACCTAACTCTTCTATGAAGTCAATACCACCATGGTACCAAAACCAGATAAAGATACTATAAGAGAATTACAAGCCATAAATATAAATATAAATGCAAAAAAAAAATTTCTTGACAAAATACTTGCAAACTAGATTTAACAGCACATTAAAAGAATTATAGGGAAGTGGATGTGGCTCAAGCAATTGAGCTCCCATCTACCATATAGGAGGCCCAGGGTTCAATTCATGGGGCCTCCTGGTGAAAGCAAGCTAGCCCACACTGCAAGCTGGCCTGAGTGGAGAGCTGGCCCGTGCAAAGAGCTGGCCTGCACAGGTGTACTGGCCTGTGCAGAGAGCTGGCACAGCAAGATGACGTAACAAAAAGAGACATAGAGGAGAGATAATAAGAGATGCATCAGACCAGGGAGCTGAGGTGGCACAAGAGATTGAGTGCCTCTTTCCACTCTGGAAGGTCCCAGGATCAGTTCCTGGTGCCGCCTAAAGAGAAGACAAGCAGAAGACACAAAGCAGACAGCAAGCACAAAAACAACTAGGGGAGGGGGGAATAAATAAATAAATGTATCTTAAAAAAAAAAAAAGAATTATACACCATGATCAAGTGGGTTTTATCCCAAGTATTCAATTGTGATTCAACACAAGAAAATCAATTAACATAATTCACCACATTAACAAATCGAAGGGGAAAAACCAAATGATCATCTTGAATAACACAGAAAAGGCACTTAATCAAATCCAGCATATTTTCTTGATAAAAACACTTCAAACGATAGGAATAGAAAGGCATATATGAATAACTCTCAGCCAACATCATACTCAATGATTCAAGGATACTGACTCTCACATCTGTTATTTAACATTTTGCTAGAAGTTCTAGCTAGAGCAGTTAGGCAAGAAAAAGAAATTAAAGGCATCCAAATCAGAAAGAAGGAAGTAAAAATTTCTGCATTTGTGGATAACATGATCCTATATTTAGAAAGTCACAAAAAATACAATAAAGCTACTAGACTTATTAAGTTCAGCAAAGTGGCAGGATACAAGATCAACATGCAAAAATCAGTAGTGTTTCTATACGCTAGTAGTGAGCAATCTGAGGTGGAAACCAAGAAAAAATCCATTTATAAGAGCAACTAAAAGAATCAAATATCTAGGAATAAATGTAACCAAGGATGTGTTTTTGTTTGACAGGCTGTCAAAATGCAATATATTAGAAGTGGGTTGGCCTTTATAATAGGGATTTAGTAGGCTGCAAGCTTATAGTTTCAAGACTGAGAAAAATGTCCAAATCAAGGCATTGTCAGTTGATGCTTCCTCCCTGAAGACTGTCTGCCAGTGATCCTGGACTATTCTCTCACATGGCAGCATCTGCTGGTCTCTCCCTTTTTCTCAGCTTCTGGATTCTTCTAGCTTTCCCTCTGCTCCTGTGGCTTTTTCTCTCTGCCTCTCTCATTGTACCCATCCATTTATAAAGGAATGCAGTAAGAGGACTAAGACCCACCCTGGGCCAATACCCAAATGAAGTAACCCAATCAAAAGGTAATACCTACAGTAGGTCCATACCTATTGAATGGATTATCCAAAGGGCATGATTTTCCTAGGGTCCATAAAAGGATGTAAAGGACTTATGCACAGAAAACTACAAAATATTGCTAAAAGAAATCAAAGAAGACCTAAATAAATGGAAGGACATTCCATGTTCATGGACTGGAAGATCAAATATCATTAAGATGTTAATTCTACCCAAATGGATTTATAGATTCAACAAAATTCCAACAACAAAAAAGCCAATTATCAAATTTATTTGGAGAGGTAAGGGACCCTGAAGAGCCAAAAACATCTTGAGAAAGAAGAACATAGTAGGACTCACACTTTCTGACTTTAAATCATATTACAAATCTACAGTGGTCAATAAAGCATGACACTGGCATAAAGATAGATATATTGATCAATGGAATCAAACTGGGAGTTTGGAAATAGACCCTCACATCTATGGTCAATTGATTTTTGACAAGGCTGCCAAGTTCACTCAACTGGGACAAAATGGTAGCTTCTATAAATAGGGCTGGGAGAACTAGATATCCATATATAAAAAAATGAAAGAGAACCCCTATCTCACACCTTATACAAAAATTAACTCAAAAAAATTAACTCCATTGATCAGTCCTAAATATAAGAGCCAGGACCATAAAACTCCTAGAAGAAAATATAGGTAAGTATCTTCAAGATTTTGTAGTAGACAGTGGTTTCTTAGACTTTACACTCAAAGCACAAGCAATGAAAGGAAAAATATATAAATGGGACCCCTTCAAAAGAAATATTTTTGTGCTTCAAAGGGCTTTGTCAATAAAGTGAAAGGAAGCCTATTCAATGGGAGAAAATATTTGGAAACCATATATCTGATAAGAGTTTAATATCCAGAATATATAAAGAAACTCTACAACTCAACATAAAAAGACAAACAACCCAACTAAAAAATGGGCAAAACACTTGCACAGACACTTTCCAAACAGGAAATACAAACAGATAAAAAGCACATGAAAAGGTGCTCAATATCACTACCTATTAGGGAAATGCAAATCAAAACCACAATGAGATATCATTTCACACCTACTAGAATGGCCACTATTAAAAAAAAAAATAGAAAACTACAAGAGTTGGAGAAGATGTGGAAAAATAGGAACACTAATTCACTGCTGATGGGAAGGTAGAATGGTGCAGCTGCTGTGGAAGACAGTTTGGAAGTTCCTCAGGAGGCTATGTATAGAACTGCCTTTTGATCCAGCAATCCTGCTACTACATATATACTCAGGAAAACTGAAAGCAGGAACACAAACAGACATTTGCACACCAATGTTCATAGCAGTATTATTCACAATTGCCAAAAGATGGAAACAATTCAAATGTCTATCAATCAATGAATGGATAAGCAAACTGTGGTATATACATACAATAGAATATTATTCAGCTATAAGAAGGAAAGATGGTCTGATGCATGCCACAGCATCAATGAACCTTGAGGACATCATATTGAGTGAAATAAGGCAGACACAAAAGGACAAATATTGTATGATCTCACTAATATTAACTAATTATAATGAATAAACTCATGTAATTAAAATCTAGAATATAGGTTACCAGGAGATAGAAAGAGGGTAGAGAAGGGAGAGTGGATGCTTAATTTGTGCCAAATTTATAATAAGGTTAATTATAAATGTTTGGAAATGGATAGAGGTGATGGTAAGCACATTAGCATAAGTGTAATTAACAGACTGAATTGTGCATGTGATTGAGGTTGAAATGAGACATGTAGGGTTGTATATGTCACTGGAAGGAAAGCTAAAAGTTGAAACATGGGGTTGAATAACATAGTGAACCCTGTTGTGAATGGTGAATGTGGTTAATAGTACAAATATAAGAACGTTCTTCCATGAACTAGAACAAATGTACATTGCTATTACAAGGCATTAATAATAGGGTGGTATATGGGGAAAATATACCTAATGCAAACTATGAACTATAGTTAACAGTAGTATTTTAATATTCTTTCATCAATTGTAACAAAGGTACCACACCAATTCAAGAATTCAGCATATTCCTCAGAGGATAAACTCAAAGAAATCTACTTCCAGACAAAACATGATCAAGCCGCTGAAAAATAAAGACAAAGAAAAATCTTGGAAGCAGTCAGAGCACAATGATATATCATATATTGAGGAACAATTCGAATGGCAGCAGAACAACATTTTTAAAGTGCTGAAAGAAAAGAACTGTCAACTCAGAATTCTATATAAAGCAAATATATCCTTCAGAAATGAAGATGAAATAAAGACATTCTCAGTGAAGGAAAACTAAGAATATTCGTCTCCAGGAGAACTTCTTTATAAGAAATGCTAAAGGAAGTTCTTCAGATGGAAGGAAAATGATACCAGAAGGAAAGCTGGGCCATCAGGAATGAAGGAAGAACAGTAGAAATAATAAATATCTTAGTTTGCCAAAGGCTGCCAATGCAAAATACCAGAAATGAGTTGGTTTTTATAAAGGGATTTATTAGGGGAAAATCTTACAGTTCTGATGCTGTGAAATGTCCAAATCAAGGCATCATCAGAGATGCCCTCTCACCAAAGTCAGCAACTGGTGGTCCTAGCTTTCTGCTATGTGGAGGGGCAAGATGGCAGCCAGTCTCTGCCAAGTTCCTGCAAGGGGGTGGCAGCCACAATCTCCCCAGTCCATGGTGCACAGTCTCAACCCCCTTAGCCCAGTAGGGTGGCGGCAACATTCTGCCTAATCTCTGTCATACAGGCTCCCAACTCCCTCAGAACAGTGGGGTGGCAATCTCCAGAGAATGTGCTCCATCCTCCATGTAGCATGGGGTGGCTGAACTCTCCCTGAAAAATGGGCAGTAGGTCCACCTTCTTCAAATGCTGGGGTAAACTCACCCTTTCCACACACCTGGGTGAGATCCCTCTCTTGGCTTGAGAAGATGTCTTAAGTCCAGACCTCAACATCCACAATTTTTCTCTTGAAGTGTCTTCCCCTTCATATGTACCTTTTAGTCTAGGCTGACAGTGGTTTTGATACAGATCTTGCAAAAAGTTTGTCAGTTCTGTGCAATTCACAGTGGTCTAAGCCATTAGACAGAAAGAATTTCAACAAATTCTTCCTGGATAACTGCATTTCCAATTCTGACTTGCAAGGAAATGGTTGCCTGTTTCCAAGTTCAGTTAAATTCTCACATAGTGCACTATCCTGTGAGGAATTGTTTATGGAAGCTCAGGATTTCCCAAACCATCGATCTCTGGTTCATTTGTGCTCAGGAGTTCAGTTCTCAGCTTATCTCTTTCTTCTCTCATTTTACTATAAGCTGCAAGGAAAAACCTACAGTGTGCATTTTCCACATTTAGTTTGGAAATCTCAACTAAATGTCCAAGCTCATCATTTTCAAATTTTGTTTTCCATCTAACAACAGGAGTCAAGTTTGCCAACTTCTCTGCCACTTTAAATCAAGGATCACTTTCCTTCTAGTCACAGTCATCATTTTTATCTAAGGCCTCAGGAAAAGTAACTTTAGGATCCATATTCCTACCAACAGTCTCTTCAACGCAATCAAGGCCTTTTCTATCAAACATATCACAATTTCTCCAAAAAACACTCATTACCCACTTATAAACCCATTCCAAAATTTTTGGTAATTGCAAGCAGCATGAACCTCACTCTCCTAGTATCAATTTCAGTCTTAGTTTGCCAAAGGCTGCCAATGCAAAATATCAGAAATGGGTTGGCTTTTATAAAGGGACAAACCAGGACAATATCTAAATAAATGAAATGTGCTATTTTTCTTATAAATTCTTTAAAATACACAAGATGTTAAAGGTAAAAATTGTAATAGTATCTGATGGGTTTTCAATGCATGTAAATTTAACATGTGACAACTACAACATACAAGGGGAGGGTGAAGAGACTACTACATTCCACTTTAAGTGGTAAAATATTAATTCTAAATGGGTACCACTAAAAAATGCACAAAGAAATATAGTAAAAATTCAATCAGCAAATTAACATTTTAAAAAATCAAGTAATACAAAAGAGGAAATAGTGGAATGAAAAATAGAGTGAACAAACAGAAAAACAAATAGTAAAATGGTATAACTATATACAAACATATCAATAAATATAAATGATGCAAACATACCAATTATGATATAGAATATTAAGACTGAATAAAAAAGCAAGATCCAACTACATGCTGTATAGAAGAAACTCATTTAACTCTAATGATATAGGCAGGATGAAAAAAGTTATGCTAAGAAAATGTTTCAAAAGAAATATGAAGTTTTTGGGTGGTATAAGGATACTCTGTATTTTATGTATTTTATACATGAATTTTCTGTAAACCGACAACTTCTCTAACGAAAAAGAAATATCAATTGGCTATGTTATCAGATAAAGAAGACTTTAGAGCTAGTAAAATTACCAGAGATAAAAAGGGACATTACATAAAGGATCAACTGATCAACGAAACATAACAGTCCTAAATATATATGAGCCTATCAACATATTCTCATGAAGTAAAAATCATTAGAACTAAAAGAAGAAATGGACAAATCTACAATCATAGACTACAAAATTCCTCTCTCAGTAGGTAATAGAGTACACAGAAAATCAGCAAGCACATAAAAGAACTGAACAACACTATCAACCACCTGGAACTGATTGATATTAATAAAACACTCTACCCCCAAACAGCAGAATACACATTCTTTTCAAGTGCATATGGAACATTCACCAAGAAAGAATGTATCCTGTGCATTATAATTTTTTCAGAGAATGGAAATAACACAAAATTGCCTTTGTACCTTTGTATAAAATCATTTGGCCATACTGGGGACAAATAGAATTAAATTCTGGACTCATTGCTGTTCCACTGATCTATAAGTCAATTCAGAGGAGAAAGAACAGTTTTCAACAAACGGTTTTGGAAAAACTGAACATCAACTTACAAAAATTAACTTTGATCTAATCCCCACACTTTAACTCAAAATACATCATATACCTAAATGCAAAACATAAAACAATAACTTTTTAAAAGAAAACATAGGAGAAAATCTTTTACTTTGGGTTAGGCAAAGCACGCTTAGATATAACACTAAAAATATGGTCCAGAAAAGATAAAATTGACTACTGGATTTCATCAAAATTTTAAAAATCCTTTGCTCTATGAAAGACACTGTTAAAAGAATGATAAAACTAGTCACAGACTGGGAAAAAATATTTGCAAATCCCATATCTAACAAAGGACTTGTACTGAGAATATATAAAGAATCTCAAAACTCAACAGTAGATGTGGCTCAAGCAGCTGGATGCCCACCTCCCGTATAGGAGGTCCTGGGTTCAGTTCCTGGTGCCTCCTACATAAGATGAACAGATGCAATGAGCTGATGCAATGAGCGCATGAATGAGCAGACACAAGCAGGGATTGGATGTGGCTAGAGTGGTTGGGCCTCCTACATGGGAGGTCCTGGGATCAGTTCCCGATGCCTCCTAAAGAAGGCAAGCAAACACAAGAAGCAGACACAGGAGCAGACAATGAGCAGACAGATAAGGAAGGCATTTAGGGGGCGGGGGGGAACCAACTAAAAGAAAATAGGTGGAAGATTTGAATAGACACTTCACCAAATATGACAGTAAATAAGCACATGGAACGATATTAACATCATTAGTCATTAGGAAAATACAAATTAAAACCACAATAAGAAATAAATACACATCTATTAGCAAGCACTAAAAAAAAAAACCTGACAATACCAAATACTGAAAGGATACAAAGCAACTAGAACCCTCATACACTGCTGGTAGGAATGCAAAATAGTACCGCCACTCTGGTAAGCAGTTTGGAAATTTCTTATAAAATTAAATGTATACTTGCCATATGATCTACTAATTCAACTCTTGAATATATACCCTATATATAGGGTAATGAAAACGCTGCACTCGAATGTTTATAGCAGCTCTATTAATAATTGCCCAATACTGGGAATAACCTCCAATGTCTTTGAACAAGTGAATGGATAAATAAACTGTGATACATCCATACACTAGAATACTACTAAACAATATAAAGGAATAAACTACTGATGCAATTATATGAATGAATCACAAAGACATTATTATACTAAGGGAAGGAAGCTAGTCATGAAATGTTACATACTCTGATTCCATTTATATGACTTTTTAGAAAAAGTAAAATTAGAGAAACAGAGAACAGATCAATGATTGCCACAGATTGGTTTAAGGAAGGAGTTTGGCTAAAAGGGGCAGCAAGAGGGAGTTTTTGGAGTGACATAATTGTTTTGTATCCTCATTGTGGTTGTGGTTAAATGAAATTACACATGTATTAGAACTGTATATCAAAAAAAGAGTCACTTTTACTGTGTGTAAATTTTAAAAATAATAATAAATTAGCAATTAATATAGTTTATATTTCATCTTGTTCTGGATAAGATTGAAAATTATTGCCTTTAACTGTAAGATATTTGGTTAACTATCTTAAGCGAATATAAACCACAATTTAAAATCTGACTGAAAGGTGAGCCTCAGTCCTTGAAAAACTCTTTACACTCTCCCTTTTTTGGCCCTTTATTGCTCTCTTCCCTTCCCAGCTCTCTCTCACAATAGTGCACACTTGTTCTTGCTCTGCCTCCTTTTTCTCTCTTCTTCCCTTGTTTCTCTCACTTTGTCTTTATCTTATTTTAACCAAGCATATTATAATTGTAATTATATATTTTACATTATATACTTGTTATTTTAAAAACAAAACCTTATAATTCTTGTTCTTTATTTTTAAAGTTGAGTGAATTGATCCTTTTATATTTCTCTCTCAAAATTAAAATATCCTATCAATCACTTAAAAGTTGATTTTACTTGCAAATGTTTTTCAAACTTGCTATTTTCTCCCTGGTTGCTCAGGGGCTTTCAAGAGGGGGAGAAAGCTCCCCCTACCTCCCACCCCAGTCAAGTGAGTAGGCAGATCTGTCTCCTCAAAGCTGACATAACTTTCATTGCTTTACATTATGGAGAAAAAGGTAAGCCAAATTTGGTTGGGGATTTACAAGGTAAAGCTAGAAAAAGTTTGGTAGAATAAGAATTTCTGTAGTTGAGCCAGCTCATCAAATAAAGAAGTTTTTTTGCAAAACCAGAATAGAAAAGATGTTTTACTCTTATTTCCACTGCCATCTTCATGTTTTCTTCCACTGTTCTTGCCATCTTCATCTTCAGAGTCTTCTACTTCCTGAATAACCATCCTTTTCCCTTTGGTTTGAGTCTTAGATGCATTTTTCAGCTCTCTTTCAACCTCTGACAAGATTTTCTGCAACATGATCATCATATTAAATGTTTTCCCTTAATAAAAAATGTAACCATACTTTCAGGCAAGAATATGAAGATATTAAAATCTAAAATATGACTAAAGATCATCAAGATAAGGCTTTTAGGTTAACCTATTTTTTTCTTTTCAAAATGAAAACAATTTTATTACTCTGTCAGATTATAATCATTCATGTCCACTATAAAAAAAACTTAAAGCATAACCAACAGACCAATAGGTGTCTGTGGAAACTTATTGTTCTAAGACAATTTTCCACAGGTCTTACACATTTCTAAATATATTGCCAGCAGAGGCACTGATGTCCTTCATCCTGGACAATCTTTTCAAGGATGTCTGTACTGTGAGAAGCCTTGAAAAATAGAAAGACTCCCTCTTCAGAGGAGAGGGCGGGTTTGTTTGCTTTCCGCTTAATAAAGATAATGTCACCCTTTGGAGCAGAGGTTGGGCAGGTTTGTTTATAGCCCATTATAAAAGATGAGGAGTTCCTAAGCTTGGGAGGCCTCATCTGTGACACAAACCCATGAGTATGTGGCAGCCACCTGGGCCACTCTGCATCGCCCCTGTGGAACTTGCGGGCAAGGCAAACTGATGTAATCATGAAGCTTAGCCACTTGCTATGGCATGAATTAGTGTCCCTTGTCACTGACCTAGGAGTCTTGTGTCTTCTGCCAGGCTAGTTTGTTAATATGTAAATAGAGCAAAATCTCAGACCCTTGACAGCTTTTGATCCTTCTCTCTCCTTTTTAGGCCTTAATACAGATTCCCCTCAATGCATAGCTGAGTCAGTCTATTCAGTCAGGTAGTGCATGCTATCATTGATGCTATGTTTATAGTGCAAGTTACAGAAAAAAACCTACTCTTTTATGGCCACAAAGCATGATTCTTTGGCTAGATAATATAGAGAGTTCCCATATACCTTCACCCAGTTTCCCCTAATGCTAACACCTTACATAACCATGGTACATTTGTCAAAATAATACTATTAACTAAACTACAGACTTGGTTAGGAGTTCACCAGCTTTTCCACTAATGACCTTTTTCTGTTCCAGGATCTAATCCAAGATACACATTACATTTAGGACAATTACCTTTTGAAGAAGCTAGGAAACTTCCATATCACGCTGCATAATAAATTGAGATTAGCTCACAGAGAAGAACTGCCTATACCACTCCTTAAGGGAAAAATGAAATATTTGTCCTTCAGTGGTAGGCTTATAGTTTTGGACAATTTTTAAGAGGCTTCTTTCTTTCACTTCAAATAAATGTTAACATTTTGGGGTGCCTGGGATATATTTACTTTTTAAAGCTGTGACCTAATCCTCAACATAATTTATTCTGCAAGACTGTTACCAGTGACAACAGCATCATTTTAAGATAAATACCCAATGCATTAGGGCAGTTGAGCATGTCAAACCCTCAACATCCTTGCAAGTATCTCTGAACATGGCTCTTCAAGCAATGAAGAGTGATTGTCACTGTGGGCCCTGAGGGGAGGGGGAAAGAGGTATTGAATAGGTGGAATCAGTGTAACTGTGGGACAATGGAAGTATTCCACAAGATTATGCAAGGTTGGATATAGGACATGTTAAATTACACCAAAAATGTATAGGGGTCTATAGGCTAAAATGTAAATCATAATGTAAAACATAAAATAACTAAAAATTTAGAAAATTGTATAGTCTAAAATATAAACCATAATGTAAACCCAAGTGCAACCTTGTTTGAAAGCTATTGTTTCAATATCTGTACATCAGTTGCAGTATATAGTATGAACATGTAAAAAGATTATTGCTGGGGAACAGACAAAGTGTCTGATGTTGAATATGTGGGAGTACCGTATATCGTATATATTAATTACTGTGGTCTAAAACTTTTGTGAAGACAAGCTTAATAATTAGAAAAGAAAAGGAAAAGAAAGTATGTAGACACTGAGGAAAAGATGGAAGAAGCTGCCTTGCCAATGTGCATACAGGGCAACACTTATTGTAGTGAGGGAAGGCAAAACATCAAAAACAAAGCTTTTTCATTTTTTAATACCCCAATTTATTTTTACTTTAATTTTTCTAAATTAGTATGTATTCTATATCTAACCTTTAAACCCATTACTATATTCCATTTTATTATTAATGGAACCTGGCAATATATTGGGCTTCATTTTCAGGGAGGTTTTGGGCCACAGAGGGGTTCGATGGTGGCGGGGTAGGAATACTGATGTGGGGGGTTATTGGTGGGAGGAGCATAATTGGAAGGGAGTTCTCCAGGCCATATGTGCAGGGTGCATAAAAATATTCGGATATTTTCATATTGGTTACAGTTTGGAATGACGGCTGGGGCAGTGCTGAGTTCCTGGCTGAGTTCCATTCCCTAATGGAACAGCAACAACCCCACGAGTGCAATGGCTAAGACCAATAAGGAAGGATGGTCCAACAATGAGCCCCTGATGCTAATGACTATGCTTGTGAGTCTGTGTGCCTGAAATAAGAACTAGGCCTAGAGCTGCAGGGTGCCTAAGAGTTACCTCCTGGGAGCCTCCATGTTGCTCAAATGTGGCCAGTCTCAAAGCCAAACTCAGCATGTAAATGCATTGCCTTCCCCCCAGCATGGACATGACTCCCAGGGATGAGCCTCCCTAGCACCGAGGGATTACTACCAAGTACCAGCTGATGATGTGGCTGGAGAAAAACCTTGAATAAAAGGGTCAACTCAGACCAGCAGAATATCTCAGCCTACATGTAATATCAGGAGTTAAAAATGCTTTTTGACCTTGAATAAAAGGGGGAAATGGAAAGGACAAATGAGTTTATATGGCTATGAGTCTCCAATATAGAGCTGGGAGGTCATCAGAGGGGATGCCCTTATGCACACCTCAACAGAGTCCGAGAGACAGATAAAGTAGGTACAACCCCAGGTATTGATTCTTGTGAGGGCTACAGAGACCCACAGGTTCTATGGTCATGGCAGATGGACTTCAGTGCCATGTCAGTTGGCCCTATTTTGGAGTCTGTGCTCCTGAGTGTGATGGAGTTGGACTCAGATGTGATCTTTGTTCACAAGCCTCTCCTGTCACTTTTACCAGACTTGTGGTTGGCGCTGGGGTTTAGTGTATACTCAGGGAACCTGAATCTCTGGACTGTCCATGTGAAAGCCAGGCCCTGAACCTCAACAGACTTGCAACTCCTATCCTCTGGTTTATTGGACTTATCCCAGCCAGCTAACAGGGAGGTGAAGAAGGTCAACCACCACACCAGGGAGCCAAGAGTGCCTACAACTGCAAACAGGAGAACTGCATCCATCATCCAAGTGGAATCTAAGCACCCTCTTGATACAGAGGTGGAGTGGACATAACCATCCCAGGGTCCACAGAATGGAGGAGTGGAGTATGGATTGGAGTGGACTTGCTGATGCTCTATTCTGGAATTGTGATTAGTGATGGAAGTAAATGGGGCATTGAGGTGGAGAAAGTGGCCATGATGGCTGCTGGGGGTGGGGAGTGGGAAGAGAGATGTGATGTGAGGGCATTTTCAGGACTTGGAGTTGTCCTGGGTGGTACTGAGGGGACAGTTACTGGGCATTGTGTGTCCTCCATGGCCCATTGGGTGGACTGGGAGAGAGTGTAAACTTAAATGTGGACCATTGACCATGTGGTATAGCAAGTGCTCAGAGAAGTAGTCACCAAGTGCAGTGAGTGTCCCATGATGTTGGAGGAGTTTGTTTTTGTGGGAGGAGTGGGGTAAGGGGAGGTAGGGCAGATATGGGGACCTCATATTTTTTTAAAGTAACATTAAAAAATAAATAAAGACAAAAAAAAGATAAATACAGAAATGGCAAATTATAGAATTAGGTCAGAAATCATTTTCTATACTTACCTTGGCCAAATCATTATCAGGTTCAACATCCAGCACTTTATTCAAATCATCTATAGCTTCCTGGTATTTGTTTTGATGTTTATATGTGGTGGCACGACGAAGAAGAGCTGAAAATTTACAGAAGTAAAGTTATATTTTTCAACAAACAAAATAAGTTTTAGTTACAACTTACTTTGCAAGTGGAAGGATATAAGTAGCACAATACAATTAAGGAAGCAATTATGCAAAGGCTTAACTATACCATTTTCATGTTGTTGCACATACAGAAAATGATACTGAGGGAAATGAGGCAACCACACCCCTCCAAAACATCACCCCTCCAACACCTCACCTTTCCACCCTCAACCTTCCACCCTCATCTGGCATTCTCAGAACCCCCGTATCCTGCCCCACACCCTGCCTCAAGGGTTGAAAGACTACAAAGCTCAACAATCAAGTAACCCTACAGAGATATACATTGTGCTGCCGTTTTGGAAAGTTTGTCATTAAACAGTAAGATTTTCCTTCATATAATCATTCCCAGTATTATTTTATCACTTTATGAAACTTAGAAAATCCTTTATCCAAATTTAGTATCTTGCTGACCAGCTTCCATCTCAGAATATGGGCTCCTTAGTGAAATCGATATAGCAATCTTTAAATGATAAAAAAGAAGGTATTTCTCACAAGTAACTATGGAAGAAACCTAATGATTAAGTCAGCTAGGTTCAGAAATTGAGCACATTGGTAATTTGTATCAGTTTTTTCATGGGTTTCAATGTAGAGTTTGAAAATTATTTAATACTAAAAATGCCTTTCCAATCCCCTCATCCAAGAGAACATTGTGTAATAAACCATTATTTTGAAAAGAATCAACCTTGGTAATCCTGAAAAGTGAGAAATTTATATGATATTTTAATATACTATTTTAAGCATAATTATAAATTTGACCAATTTGATTTTAGTCTTAGAATGAGCCATGAAAATATAAAATATAAATCATTTTGTCTTAAATCAAAATTGAAACACTGTATTAAATGCAGTGCAACAACTGCTACTCAGATTTCAGGGGGCAATTTCCATGAATAAATATTCATGACATATCTACTATATATTTTTTCACTTTTTTACTTTGGAATAATTTTAGTTTTACAGGAAAGTTGCAAAGATAGTACAGAAAGTTTCAATGTACCTTCACCTATCTTCCTCCAACATTAACATCTTACAAAGCAATGGTACATTTCCTACGACAATTCTATTAACTAAACATAGACCTTACATAGATATTACTAGTTTTTTCCACTAATGTCCTTTTTCTATCTATTGATTACTATCTAATCAAAGATATCACATTGCTCTTATGACAATTATCTTTTGAGTTAAAAATAAAATTTTGAAGAGGAAATTATTAATTCACTTAAGCAAACAAAAGACTTCTTAATGTTTACTGACCATGCTCATTGCTAGATTTGGCACTGCCGAATTTGTTTTTTAATAGTGAAGATTCTGATGTTTAAGAAATTACTCAAACAAGAAAGAAGCAAAATATGAGGCCATTCTAGTGGCAAGAGCAAAGAAAACTGCTTGAATATGGGCTCTGGAATCTGTCATCAGTTTTGAGTCCTGGCCCTGCCATTTGTTAGCTGTGAGACCTTGGGTGGGTTGCTTAATCTCCTGTGCCTCAGATTCCTCCTTTGTAAAATGGGCATAATAATAATAATACATATACCACTGTGAGATTGTGAAAATTAGTGGAGTTAATACATGTAAAGCCCTTGGTGTAGGGTCTAGGCCAGAGGTGGTGTGGGTTCATCAGGAGATCATAATTCCCCACAAGGTGCCTGCCTAAAGCTGGGCACCTGCCCATACTCTTGATGGAGAGCAGCTGGCACAAAATACAGGCACAAGAGAATTGTTCCGGGGAAAGGAGGGCAATAGGTGATGATGATGGTCATGGCTGATGCATCAGGCACCCCCTCGCACATCCATGCAGACATGTGACAAAAAGAGTATATTTATTTGAAATCAATAAATGTTTAAAGAAAGAGAACGTGTCTATTATAATTTGTGTAATTCCTTCTTGGAATAATTCCTTTTTGATAACATAAAAGGGGGAAAGTGGAGTCTGACTTGCCCAATTCAGGGTTGGACCATGTGCAGTCACTGAGACAAGAAATCCAGGGCAGAGTAAAGGTTTTGGCAGAAAGATGTAGTCAGTTTTGGACATATTTAATTTAAAATATTTATGAATATCTAGGTGGAAATGCCCATAAAGTAGCTGGGAGAAAGTTCTAGAGATCCAGTGTAAGATTATTATTTTATTATAATAATAAATATCAGAAGATGTTCATATTAAAATATCCTTAAATTTGGGGAAGATAAAAAGAATTTTAATGTGAGCTTGAAATATTTCTTTAAAGACACATATACATTTATTCAATCTTCTGGGATTATCAACTACTCAGTGCAAATAATCAGGGACTTACGTTCCAAATAGGACTTAAAATTAAAAGTAATTTTATGAAGGTGGTAAGCCACAAGTAGAAATTCAAATTTATTTGAAATGTTTTAGTGCAAATGTAAAGAGTATCTAAAAATGTTTTTTAACAGATTCTGCTATAAATTTAAAAGCATCTTAAGAATAATTTTTACCCTTTAAGTTTCCAGGCTCTAACTCCAAGACCTTTTCACAATCCTGAAAAGCACTATTCCAATTCTGTAATTTGATTTCTGCTTGAGCTCGATTGTTATATGCAACCACAGTGGGAAGCACTGATATGCTCCTACAAAAGAAACACTTATTGGCACAAAGCTGACTTAAGGAAAACATAGGAATATAGAAAAACTCAGCAAAAGTTGTAAATAAAATAAGTATAGCCTGCATTATCAAAAATAAAGAAATACAATTCTACTAACATGCAAAATACACATAAAAGCAATAGGGACAAAGATGCTTAAATACCCAGTTAACAGGATAAATGTTGAATCAAACTTTGAGGTGATATGAGAATTTATAAACCCACAGACTCCTAAAATACCAGTTTAGTTAACCTCAAATATCAAACACTTTTTTTTCACTTCTTGGGGACAATTTCTGTAAAAAAACAGAGTAATACTACCCTGAAATAAGGTGTTATTGTATTAACAGACACAAATTAGTTTGTGTAATCTTAAAGTAAATACCATATGATCCAGCAATCCCACTACAAGGTGAGAAGTACTGAAAGCAGGGACAGGAATAGATATATGCACACCAGTGTTCATAGCAGCATTATTCACTATTGCCAAAAGTTGGAAATAACCCAAGTATCCTTCAATGGATGAATGGATAAACAAAATGTGGTATGTACATACTATGTAATATTATTCAGCTGTAAGAAGGAATGAACTATCGACACAAGTGACAACATGGATGAACTTTGAAGTCCTTACGTTGAGTGAATTCAGTTAGTCACTAACAGACAAATATTGCATGATCTCACTGGTATGACCTAAGGATATTGAACAGACTCAAGAAGATCAGGAATACAGGTTACCAGGAGAAAGAAAGGGAATACAGTGGTGACTGATGCTTAACCCAGGAAAAATCTACAATAAGGTGGATGGGGATGGTTTGGCAGTGGATAGGGGTGATGGTGGAGCAGGGATGTGAGTGGGGTCAACAGTGCTGGAGTGTGAGGGTGAGCAGAATTGGGGGGGTTGGGGAGGGTTGGGCTATCCATGGAACTGGGAGGAGAGCTGGAAGAAGGAACAGGTGAACTTTGGGAGGTGGAGATCTATGGTTGATAATACAATCGTGGGAATATTCTTTTGGCAAATACTGCAGGGGAGGGTCACTGGTGCAGGGTGTCAGTGGTAGGGGGAAGTGTGGAGAAGGGTGCACTTGGGGCATGCTTCTGTGGAATATGAATGTGTTCATCTTTGTCACAGGGTATTATCTTAGTGGGTGGAGACCCACACAATAAACAACAAAACATTAAACTCCCATCCTAGGTAGTTCTATTACATTCTCAAATAGAGAGGCAAGAATCTCTTGAGTACATAGGCAGTGCCTAATAAAAGACAACAGACCAATATGCCAAGCCCTCAATATTAATGCTTGTACTTATGAATCTTATTCTTGTAAAATTAAAAGTTAGCCAAATAATAACTATTGCCTAAGAATTACCTCCTAAAAATCTCCTTGTTACTCAAATGTGGTCTCTAAGCAATACTCAGCAAATAAATGCACTACCTTCCCCCAACCTATCCCACTCCCAGTGTGGGACATGACTCCTGGGGATGAGCCTCCCTGGCACAGAGGGATTAATACCAAACACCAACCAGAGATGCATTTGGAAAAAGACCTTGACCAAAAAGAGAAAAATTAAATACGAAAGAGTTTTTATAGCTAAGAGATTTCAAAATGGCTCAAGAGGTCAATCCAGTGGTTTACACTTATGCATGTCTCAGGCAGATCTCACTATCGGCCACAGTAAATAAGCAAAGCTTCAAATAGGGATGTTTCTGAGGGCTCTAGAGACATCTGGACACTATGAGCAAGGCACACAAATTTGAAATCAGCACCCTGTTGGTGGGCCTTACCTTGGAATATATGACAACCTATTTCCCAATGTAACAGAGTTAGCCTTATTTATAATTTCCCTACACATGATTCTTCTACCCCTTTTATTTGAGCCTATAATTAGCACGATACCAGTTAAATATATGTCTCAGAGACTTAAATTTTCAGTCCGTGCACATGCCAGTTGAGCCCTGAGTTGCAGCCAACACCTACTCTCCAGTTCATCAGACTTGCCCAGGAAAATAAACAAAATGATGATGATAGACAACCCCCATTCCAAAAAACAGAATATCTACAACTTCAAGAAAAACAGTTCCTTCCATCTGCCCCATAAGATCTAAGGCCCCTTTCAATCAGAAACAGAGTGAGCATCACCATCCCAAAATCCTCAAGATTGAAGAATGAAAAACATAAGGGGGAAGGCAACCATGGACAAAGTAAACTCATTAGTACTATATTAATAGAAGAACATACAACACTGATATAAAGATAGTGGTTACCAGAGGTTCTGAGGGGAGGGAGAAGGAATAACAGGTAGAACATGGGGCATTTTTAGGGCATTGGAAATAAATGTAAACCACAATGTAAACTATAGACCTTGTTTTTTTTGTTGTTGCTGTTGTTGTTTTAAAGATTTTATTTCTTTCTCTCCCCTCCCCTCCCAAATTGTTTGCTCTCTGTGCCCATTTGCTGTGTGTTCTTCTGTGACCACTTCTATCCTTATCAGCGGCACCGGGAATCCGTGTTTCTTTTTGCTGCATCATCTTGTTGTGCCAGCTCTCCACGTGTGCAGCACCATTCCTGGGCAGGCTACACTTTCTTTTGCGCTGGGTGGCTCTCCTTACGTGGTGCACTCCTTGCGCGTGGGGCTCCCCTATGCGGGGGACACCCTGCGTGGCACGGCACTCCTTGTGCACATTAGCACTGTGCATGGGCCAGCTCCACACGGGTCAAGGAGGCCCGGGGTTTGAACCACAGACCTCCCAGGTGGTAGGCAGACGCCCTATCCATTGGGCCAAGTCCGCTTCCCTATAGACTTTGATTAGTAGCATTGCTTCAAAATTTACTCATCAACTGTAACAAATGTACTACATGTATCTTACCCTATAATTATAAGATGTTATTAATAGGGGTAGAGGTGGAAGATGAAGGGCATGGGGTATATGAGAATCCCTTAAACTTTTCTACAATCTAAACCTCTTTAAAAATAAAGTTTAGTGTCACTTTACTAAAATCATTGAAGATTAATATAAAGAAATTATTTGTTGGATAGAGACCAGACATGGAAAATCCATGTAAGAGTAATAATAACTGTGTCTGACACTGAGTACTTCCCACAGGACAGGCACTAAGCACTTTTACACACATAACTCATTATAATCTCTGAAGGAGATATTACTGCTCTTCCCATTTTACAAATGAGAAAACACTGTAGATGCAACAGAAATTTTAGATAATGTGCCCACAGACACAGTCTAGTAACTGATAGATCAGGATTCAAACCCAGACAGTCTAGTCCAGTGCCTACTCTCTTTACCACCACATTATCCTGACTTTCAGCCCATTGTTGATACTCACAGCAGCCCTATGAGGCAGGCACTCATAACCTCATCCTATGGAGGAAACAGAAGTAAAAAAAGTAAAGAAAGGGGTCATCTGAGTTCCCTTAACCACCATGCTATGCCACTTTAATTCTTCAACTACATGACTCCTCAAAAAAGAAAAAAACGGATAAGAAAAGTTTGCTCCCCTATTAGACAAGACATTTACTGGAGAGATTCTCCACTGATGGAGATCAACAAGAAGAGAGATAATAACATCAGAGCTGGACAGGTCTGACATCAACCTGCCTGAACAGGGGAGGCTGCACTGAATGAATTATCCATCAAATGTCCTCTTGACCTTGTGTGTTCACTTGAACAGAGACAAACTTATTTGGAACCACAAATATTAAAAAATATATATCTCTTTATATATATATATAATATGTATATATATTTATATATATCTTTATATAATACGTATTTTCCTTCAGAAGGTCAAAGTAAGATTTTACAAGTTTAGTAATAAGCTCATATTAGTGATTCTATAAGCACAGTTTATTTGG
This sequence comes from Dasypus novemcinctus, assembly GCF_030445035.2. Classification (NCBI taxonomy): domain Eukaryota; kingdom Metazoa; phylum Chordata; class Mammalia; order Cingulata; family Dasypodidae; genus Dasypus; species Dasypus novemcinctus. Next base: position 62,971,152 of record NC_080686.1, on the reverse strand, counting down.
AACAATATTGTAAGAACTTGGTCTACTTTTCACAAAGTGTAAGAGCTTCAAAAGTTCATATGACAGGATCATCCAGAGCTATCTAAAGCACCTGTTTGGGGATTCCAGGAGACCAAGAGCATCCTGCAACATCCTTGAAGGAATGGAAGGAGGAAACTGCCCATCTGCAGAGAAGACTCGTAAGTAGCATGCTCCATGCCCCAGAAGCCAGTGCCCATCCTCCACTGCATGCACAAGCCGCCTCAGGAACTGTTCAGTGGCTGGAACTGCAACTTCCACTTCCCAAAATCAGGGGGGGAAGAGATGGTTCAGCAACAACTTCAGCTACTGATTAGTAAATTTGGCAGGCTAAAGTATAATCCTAAGAACAGCTAAAGTTTGAACCTATCCAAGCCAGAAAGAGGCCAGTAGCCACCACTTAACTCCACACCTAGCACAAGGGGAGGTGGGGTGGACTGAAAATCACAGTGATGGTAGGGATGGCTTCTTTCCATCCAGGTCAGATTGAAGCTCTAGCCTAGACCCCAGCCCCACCTCTGGCAGGGATGAAGCTGGGGGACCTGCACCAGCCTCTCTGGGAAACTACAGGCCATGCCACAGAGGCTAGTGATTATCCTACTTGGGCAGCGCAAGCCACCGCAGGAGCTATTCTATGGAAGCTCCATTTTCAAAAACAAGGGAGGAAGAGATGGCTGGCCACCGATTTCAGCTACTAATTAGTAAATTTAACTGGCTAAATTATAACCCTAAGAACAGCTGAAGTTGGAACCTAAGTTGGAAAGAGGCTGGAAGCTGCCACTTTGACTCTGCTCCCAGCATGAGGGGAAGCCCACCCATATTAGCCTGCAGCCCTAGCCTACAGCCCCACATCTAGCAGGAAGGAAGGTGGCGGGTCCTGCACCAGCCTATCCAGGTAACTGCAAGTACATTTGGCTGGCACAGACTGAAGAATTGGAAGTCTACCAGGGCAACTGTGGTCATCTTGGACCTGCACTACATAGATTGCTGCCCATACCTGCAGCTCCATCCCTGCCCCAGGCAGGGGAGAAAGGGCCATGAAGCTTCATCAGAGAGATCTCTGGGCCACTACAGTCTAGCCTACACTTGGATTATTCTACACAGCTGTGGCTCTGTCCCTACCCTTGGCAAAGAAGAAAGTTGGGAGAATTTTCATCAGTCCCTGGGACAATGAGGGCAGCATGAGCCTCCACAGCTTATAACACCAACCACATCCTTGGCTCCTATTGCACAACCAACAAGATAGAAAGGGCAGGAAGCCCTAAAATAAAGAAAAATTGCAACCAGAATAAATACTTTAGTAAGCAAGATGCCAAGACACCACCAAAAACTTACACTCCACACAAAGAAACAGGAAAAAAAGGAAAAAGAAACAGGAATATATGGCCCAGTTAAAGGAACAAGATAAGCCTCCAGATGACAGAAAGGAGTTGAGATGATTAATCATAGATGTTCAAACAAATCTCCTTAATAAATTCAATGAGATGGCTAAAAAGATTTAAGGATATTAAGAAGAAACTGGATGAGCACAAAGAAGAATATGAAAGCATACATAGAAAAACAGCAGATCTTATGGGAATGAAAGGTGTAATAAATGAAATTAAAAATACACTGGAATCACAGGATAGCAGATTTGAGGAGGCAGAAGAAAGGATTGGTGAGTTTGAAGAAATGGCCTCTGAAAGTGTACATACGAAAGAACAGATGAAGAAAAGAATGGAAAAAATTGAACAAGATCAGAGGGAATTAAACGACAGCAAGAGACATGCAAACATACATGTCTCGAGTTCCCCAGAAGGAGAAGAAAAGGAAAAGGGCAGAAGGAATATTTGAAGAAATAATGGTAGAAAATTTCCCAACCCGACTGAAGGACATATTCATGTCCAAGAAGCACAACATACTCCTGTCCAAAAAATATACCAATTCTGAGACACATACTAATCAGAATGTCAAATGCCAAAGACAAAGAGAATTCTGAGAGCAGAAAGAAAAAAGCAATGCATAACATATAAGGGATACCCAATAAGATTAAATGCTGATTTCTCACCAGAAACCACAGAGAAAAGAAGACAGTGGTTTGATGTATTAAAGATATTGCAAGAGAAAAACTTCCAGCCAAGAATCTGATATCCAGCAAGATTGTCTTTCAAAAATGAGGGTGAGTTTAAAATATTCACAGATAAATAGAAACGGAGAGAATTTCTAACCAAGAGACCAGCTTTGCAGGAAATATTAAAGGGTGTGCTAGAGCCTGAAAAGACAGGTGAGAGAGGCCTGGAAGAGAGTCTAGAAATGAAAATTAGATCCATAAAAGTATCTAAAAAAGTGGTGAAAATAAAATATGACATACAAAACCCAAATATTCAGGAATAAATTTAACCAATGATGTAAAGCACTTGTATTCAGAAAACTACAACTCATTGTTAAAAGAAATTTTAAAAGGCCTATATAATTGGAAGAACATTCCATGCTCATGGATTGGAAGACTAAATATCATTAAGATGTCAATTCTACTCAAATTGATATACAAATTCAATGCAATCCCAATAAAAATTCCACCAGCATTTTTTAAATAAGTGGAAAACATGATTATCAAATTTATTTCGACAGGTAAAGCATCCTTAATAGCCAGAAACATCTTAAAAAGGAAAGGTGAAGTTGGAGGACTCTCATTTCCGGACTTTAAATCATATTACCTAGCTACAACAGTAAAAACAGCAATGGTACTGGCATAAAGACAGAGATACAGACCAATGGAACCAAACTGATGGTTCAGAAACAGATAGAGTCTCACAAATAGAGTCGAGTGATTTTTTACTAGGCTGTCAAACCCACCCAGCTCAGGCAGAACAGTCCATTCAACAAATGGTGCTGAGAGAACTGGATATCCATAGCCAAAAAAAGGAAAGAGGATCCCTATCTCACACCTTATACAAAAGTTAACTCAAAATGGATCAAAAACCTAAATATAAAAGCAATAACCATAAAGCTTCTAAAAGAAAATATAGGAAAGTATCTCCAAGCCCTGGTGGTAGGTGGTGGATTCTTAAAGGAGATAAGAGGAGGACTCAGATGGACTTCTAATGTTTAATGTATTCAGAAGTTTTAATTAGCTTTACTGTAAAAAGTGTGGAAATATACAGTTGATGGTAACATATTATAGTGAGTAACAGCTGGTTTATAAATGGGGATGTGGCTGAAAATGGTAGTCTAGGGATATAAATGACAGCTGACAGAATGCTAGAGAATAATCTAGGGACTGAATAACACAGTGAATCCAGAAGTGGATGAGAATTGTGGTTGATGGTACAGATATAAGAATATTCTTTGTGAGCTAGAGCAAATGTACATCACTACTGCAGGGTGGTGGGAATGTGGAAAAGCATGGAAAAAATGCAACTGGAGTAACCTGTGGACTGTGGTTAACAATAATAACGTAATATTCTTGCATCTATGCCAAAGATATACTGCGTTGATAATGGGGGAGTATGGAAAATGTGTGCCAAATGTACACTATGGACTTGTAACAATCAGATGATAGTATCTCATAATCTGTAACAAATGTTGCACCATGGTGTGGTGTGTGATAAAGGGGCGTTATTTGGGAATTCTGCACATGTGCATGATTGTTATGTTAAGTTTATACCTTCTGTCATAAAAATATGTTTAGGAAATAATAATGGGGTGGGTTGGGAGAAAAATGTACCAAATGTAAGACAGGGACTAAGTTAGTAGTAGGATTTTGACAATTTTCTTTCATAATTTGTAAGAAATGTCTCACATCAATGCAAGGTATTGGTGGAGGGTTGATGTGTGGGACCCCTGTATGACGTCATGCATGTTTGCTTTGTAAGTTCACAACTTTTACTATATACTTGTTTGTGTGTGGTCATGTATAGATGATGTAAAAACAATAATAATGGGGTGGGTTGGGGGAAAATACTTTGGTTAGTAGTAATATTTTAAGGATGCTCTTTAGTCATTTGTTAAAAATGTTTAACAAGAATGCAAGTTATTGGTGGTAGGGTGAGGTGAGGTATGAGAGCCCTGTATGATGTTATGTATGTTTGTTCTGTTAGTTCACAACTATTACTATACACTTATTGTTTATGTATGTTCACATGTGAGTGATACACTTTAACAATTTTTTTAAAAAGTTCATACAACAAATATTTATTAAACATCTACTACAAACCAAGTACTTTGCTGTGCTTTGGAGATAAAATGATGAAAAAAACTGACAGGTGGATTCTGCCTTCATGGAGCTTACAGCGTAGCTGGTATCAAGTCACACAAACTTAAATTGTACCTCTGACAAGTGCTACAAGGAGAGGTAAGGTTGCTGGGAAAGTCCATAAATTGAGGGTGATGTGGGATAAAGAGTTAACCTAATCTGAAAGGTCAGGGAAGATGCCCCTGAGAAAGTAAGCACAGGCTGAGAGCTGAAGGATAAGTGAGAATTAACTGGAGAATGAGGGGAAGGAAGAGCATGTCAGACAGAAGATCTAGTATGTGCAAAGGCCCTTGTATTACTATTTTCAAATTCAAAATGCCATTTTGACGTTTTGCTATCAAAACGACCCCACCATCATTGCTCACCCTCCAGCTGCTCCCATGAGATAAGGTACCCTAAGTCCCCCTCTTCCCAATATTCAGAGTCTCCTGTCCAGTTTCACATGAGTGCCAAATTCAAACACCTACCATTCGCAAGCTTGGCTGCCCAACCACTAATGCCCCACCTTAGACTCAAAGAAAGGCTGCAGCTCATAGTTTTCATTGCCCTGTGTCTGGTCATGCTCTTGGAGGCCCTAGGTGACATGCTGTGTACTTCTCTGGTATCTGTGAGTAACCAATAAATTTAACTTGTTTCAAGTCCCTCTTCTCTCCTTGTCTCCATACCTGACTTTACCATACCTAAATAATTTAAGTCTTTAACAATTTAAGGCAGGCCTGTAGTTGGGAAGGATTAGATCTTGGTGGTCTATTAATAGCTCCAGAGGCCATTAATCTCTATGCTCTATGAAGTTTCTATCAAGTTCTTTCCTGATGGATTCTAGTTTCTCTCCAAAGTAGGCAAGTTAAATCCACTGTAAAAAGTAGAGGTGAGGTATTAGGTAGTGAATTCTTAGATACGACACCAAAAGCACAAGCAACAACAACAAAAAGAAAGAAATTGGACTTCAAAACTAAAAACTTTTGCACAGGGAATTATCAAGAAAGTGAAAAGACAATCCCCAGAATGGGAGAAAATATTTGGAAACAATACATCTTATAAGGCTTTAATATCCAGAAAACATGAAGAACTCCTACAATTTAGCAGCTAAAATACAAACAACCCAATTTTAAATAGGTGCAAAGGACATGAACAGACATTTCTCCAAAGAAGGTGTACAACTGGCCAATAAGCAGATGAAGGCATGCAACATCATTAGTCATTAAGGAAATACAAACCAAAACCACAATGGGATACCATACTTCACTTCCAGTAGGATGGCTATAATTTTTTAAATGAAAAATAACAAGGACTGGAGAGGATGTGGAGAAATTGGAACGCTCGTGGACTGCTGGTGAGAATGTAAAATGGTGCAGCTACATTTTGGAAAACAGATTGGCAATTCCTCAAAAAATTACACACAGAATTACCAATGACCTCACAATTCCACTTCTGGGTACATAACCCAAGGAAGTGAAAGCAGGGACTCAAACAGATACTTGTACACCAATGTTCAAAGCAGCATTATTCACAACAGCTAAATGATGGAAACAACCCATGTGTCCATTAATGGGTCAATGGATAAAAAAATGTAGTATATCCATACCATGGAGTATTATTCAGCCATAATAAAGAGTGAAGTTCTGATACATGCTACAACATGGAGAAACCTTAAAAACATTATGCTAAGTGAAATAAGCCAGACATAAAAGGATAAATTTTATATGATTGTGACAAAGTAGACTGGTGGTTACCTGAAGGGAAGAAGAATGGGGAATTACTGCTTAAAGTATAAATAGCTGGTTTTGGATGATGAAAAGTTTTGGTAATGGTAGGTGGTAAAGGTAGCACAATCCTGCAAAAAATAATTAATGCGACTGAATTGTACACTTAAAAATGATTAAAATGGCAAATTTTATGTTATAAGTATGTCATCACAATAAAAAAAGGACGTATGGGATAGAGCTGTGGAGGGTTAAAGAAAAGTACTGAAAAATTAGACAAACTAAATTTATGACAAATCACAAGTACTAATTCTTGAGTGATTTTGGCATATATTATTTAGCTTTTTTATATCATCTCAACAGTTAAATTTAAGCATTATTATTTCTAAAATGGCAAGCTGGAATCACAACAAAAATCCATTCACCTAGTATAATACATCACAGCCTCTTCATAATCTCCTGAATTGAAAGCTTCATTTCCTTTTTCCTTTTCCCGAGTAGCAAGAAAATCCTTTTCCATGTCAGTTAGACCTAGAAATAAACACAAGTTATGTGTGAAAATATGATTTAAAATATTAAAATCCAAGAATGCTTTTTTTTTCATATATGAACTCTTATTATAAACCTGACTTCACATACATTAGACAGAATGGCAATTACATTTAAAATTACCTGTTTTAAAAGTTTTTTATATTGCAGATATGCACCATCCAAACTTCTAGAAGGTAACATAAGAAATTGCAAGCCATCTTTGGACAGACACAGTTAACACCATTGCTGAAATTGGTTTCAAGATCAGTGTGTACCATCTGCTCTCTTGTCTAAGGCAAGAGAGGAAGTAACGAAGCAGGTGTTGTTGACTCAGTAATTACTGGAATGTTGTTCTTATTTATTTGGTGATCAGCTAATGATTGTTGCCCTTCTGCTCTGTTTAGACAGCTGCCACTCAAGAGTACTGGCATCATACCCATTCATTCCAGAAGGCACCATAGGTGGTAACATAAGCCAAGTTCAAGCCCAGATCCAGATCTCCAAACCAACAATGAAAGGAGGAGGTAGAGAACCCCTGAGAACACCGAGGTCTTCATCATGCTGGACTCAAACACACAGAGCTCATGGGAAACAGGAAGTGGCAAGAATGTTTATTTTAACAATAGAAAATCATAAAGTAAACAAAAGGAAAAGGGCTTCCTAAATTTAGGGATATTTCTTTACTTTTTAAAAATCATTCATGGGAAGCAGATGTAGCTCAAGCGACTGGGCTCCCGCCTACCACATGGGAGGTCCCATGTTTGATTCCCAGTGCCTCCTAATGAAGACAGCAAGCTGGCGCAATAGGCAGACATGGCAAGCTGATGCAACAAGATTATGCAACAAGAGATACAAGAAAAACTTTTTTTTTTTTTTTAAAGATTTATTTATTTATTTAATCTGCCCCCCTCCCCTGGTTGTCTGTTCTTGGTGTCTATTTGCTGCGTCTTGTTTCTTTGTCCGCTTCTGTTGTCGTCAGCGGCACCGGGAAGTGTGGGCGGCGCCATTCCTGGGCAGGCTGCTCTTTCTTTTCACGCTGGGCGGCTTTTCCTCATGGGCGCACTCCTTGCGCGGGGCTCCCCCACGCGGGGGACACCCTTGCGTGGCACGGCACTCCTTGCGCGCATCAGCACTGCGCATGGCCAGCTCCACACAGGACAAGAAAAACTTAATGAGAGGCACAACAAAGTAGGAACAAAGGTGGCTCAAGTGATTGAGCACCTCCCTCCCACATCTGAGGTCCTGGATTCAGTTCCTGGTTTCTCCTGGGGAAACAAGGAAGATGAACAGACACAGCAGATGCAAACAGTAAGTGGGTGAAGAGAAATAAATAAAATAAATATTTAAATTTTAAAAAATCATCATTTTTGAGGGTTTAGATTTTTTTGATTGGTTTTGTTTTTATTTAAAGATGCTATCCATCTATGGATTATATATAAAAACAAATATATTGCTCCATCTTTTTGTTTTGAAGCAAATAGAAAAAAATTTAAGGGATTAGGAAAAAAGGATTATTTTAAAAAGAATGAAAGTCAAACAGATTATGGTAAGAAAAATAGGCTTATATGTTGAAATTTTACTAAATTAAAATATTACAGCTATTAGTCTTATGAAATTATGTAGTTAAAAGACAGAATTGAATTTATTAGGGGTGGTCAACTCTAGGGATTGGGCAGCACTTGAGGATGTCTGCTAGGTCAACAGCTTTCATTACAATTCAAAAATTTTATTTATTTTTTAAAGATTTATTTTATTTATTTCTCTCCCCTTCCCCTCTGTTGTCTGCTCTCTGTGTCCATTCACTGCATGTTCTTCTGTGTCCACTGGCATTCTTGTCATGCAGCACCAGGAAACTGTGTCACCTTTTTTGTTGTTGTTGCATCAGCTCTCCATGTGTGCAGTGCCACTCCTGGGCAGGCTGTGCTTTTTTCGCACGGGGCACTCTCCTTGTTGAGCACACTCCTTGCACATGGGGCACCCCTACACAGGGGACACCCCTACTCAGGGGACACCCCTGCGTGGCACTGCACTCCTTGTGCACAGCAGCACTGCATGTGGGCCAGCTCCACACGGGTCAGGAGGCACTGGGTATTGAACCCTAGACCCTCCATATGGTAGGCGGACGCTCTATTAGTTGAGCCACAACCAATTCCCCCAAAATTTTAAAGACTATTAAATTATTCCTATTTCCCCCCCAATTACCTGCAATGTCTATTCTTGCCTCAATTTTAGACAAATGTGATTTGTTGTTTATTACAGTCTTTCCTTTGTCATCTTCATCAATTTTTGAACATTCCTTTTCCACATCAAATCTTAAATGAAAGAACAATAAAAACCGGAAAAAGTACAATACAAGCAAGAAAATACAATTTTACTGATATTCTTTTATGTGCATTACTGAGCCTATAAATACACATTCATAAATGCTTAATAGGCTTATATTACAAGTCATTTGTAGTCTCTCTTAGAAAATGTGCAATATAAGGAGGACTTAAAATTAATCAGATCTAAATTGCTCAGTTTAATTGTGGAATTAAATTGTGACCAATCTCTCTGAGTTTTTAATGTTTTGTACCTACTTATTTTGGATGAGTATAAGGATTACATTATGTATTTTGGCTTTTACAAAAAGGATGCAGTTGTTTTTATTTTTAATATATTTTTAATTGAAGTGTATCATTCATATAATACATGAACATGCATAAGCAGTAAGTGTATAGTTAAGATTGAGAACTTACAAAATAAACATACATAACATCACACAGGGGTCTCATTTATCACCCCTCCACCAACACCTTGCAGTGTTGTGAAACATTTGTTACAAACCATGCAAGAGTATCATCAAAATATTACTACTAACTATAGTCCCATCTTACATTTGGTGTATTTTTCCCCAACTCACCCTATTTTTAAAAATATTTTTATTACAGAGGTTGTGAACTTGCAAAACAATCATACACATGTGTAGAATTCCCATACAACACTCCTTCAGCAACACACCACACCATGGTGGAACATTTGTTATAGATTATGAGATAATATCATCAGACTATTACCACCAATCATGGTCCATTGCGTACATTTGGCACACTTCTTCCACACACCTCCATGATCAACACAGTATATCTTTGGCATTGATATAATATTATAGTATTGCTGCTAACCACAGTCTATAGGTCATATCAGTTGCATCAGAATGCTTTTCCACATTCCCACCACCCTGCAATAGTGATGTACATCTGCTCTAGCCCACAGAACTCTTGCATTTGTCCCTCAACCACAATTCTCATCTCTGGGTTCACAGTGTTGCAGTAGTTTTTTACTTAATAATAACAAGATCACAAAGGCTTAGCCTATATATACCTTTAGTATTGTTATTCTTGACAAGTTCATGTTTATAATAATAAACTTATTACACTATGTAATGGTAGAGAACTTTTCAGTGATAAATTTTATATAGAGAATAAAACATACTTATCCCACTCTGCATAATCCCTTGGCATTTTCTTTTTAGTTGGTCTACTTTTAGAATACTTTTCCTGAAAGAATAAAATTCTATTTTATGAAACATATTTGAGATTAGCAAGTTTTACTGTAAATACAAAGAGAAGTATTGGATTAAGATATACATATTGAATGGATAATAAAAATAGGTACTCTTAGAGTTATAACAACTACAGTATTATAATTATTAACATAATATACATCAGGTAAGAGAAAGGATTTGAAATTCATAGTTATTTCTGGGAAAACCTACCTGACTTCAAGTACATAAAAAGGATTTCTAATACTTAATATATCTAAGATAAAATAACACATAAGTGTGAATTGTGTGATTATTACTGATTTTCTTATCATATGAAAAAGTTCCTAAACTATCATCCATTCTTTCAAAACCTTTGAAAAGCGGCAGACTTGGCCCAGTAGTTAGGGCATCCGTCTACCACATGGGAGGTCCACGGTTCAAACCCCGGGCCTCCTTGACCCGTGTGGAGCTGGCCCATGCGCAGTGCTGATGTGCGCAAGGAGTGCCGTGCCACGCAGGGGTGGCCCCTGCGTAGGGGAGGCCCACACGCAAGGAGTGTGCCCCGTAAGGAGAGCCGCCCAGCGCAAAAGAAAGTGGAGCCTGCCCAGGAATGGTGCCGCACACACAGAGAGCTGACACAACAAGATGACGCAACAAAAACACAGATTCCCTTGCCGCTGACAACAGAAGCAGACAAAGAAGAAGATGCAGCAAAAAGACACAGAGAACAGACAACCGGGGTGGGAGGGAAGGGGAGAGAAATAAATAAATCTTGAAAAAAAAATCACTAAAAAAAAAATTAAAGAGAGACTTTAAAAAAAAAAAACCTTTGAAAAGACAATAAGAATAATCACTTTACTGTTTTAAGCCAGAGATATATTGTTTGCAATTACAGATATCTAACTTGGACTACTTCCATTAAAGACAGTCAATGATAGGTTCATGTAAGCAGACTGATGAACAGCAGGGTCGAATGCTAGACAGAGGGACACATGTGCCTCTGCCTGCCTCTCCCACTGTCCTGAGACTCTGTTCTCTCTGCCTACAGATTTCATTTTCCCTATGGATGCTTGCTTTCTCCATGTAATAGAAACCAAGCTGGAATTAGTTCTGAGATTATTAGAACCTCACAGACCTCTTAATCATTGAGAAAAAAGACAGTGCCCTTCTTTCTGGCTTCAGATCAAGAAATACTAAGGAAGGGCTCTGACTGGCTGGCTTGGTGTGATTAAGTGGCCACATCAGGTTACACGCCCACTGCTGAGGATGAGGGGCAGGTTTAACACCAGAAGAGAGCAGGAAGAAAGACATGTTGGGCAAAAGCCATTATGCTTACTAATGGCTCATCTCCAGAACAAGCACACTTTTATGGTTAGATACATACTAGGACTAAGGAATGTTAACTCTAAAAAATAATGTTTCTGTAGTCTGAAGAAAAGGAAATACAGTAAATGTAATAATAAGGTAGACACTTTTTTAAAAACCATTACATTACCAGTCCTCACTATTACTAGGTTAGTGGTTGCTTAGAGATTAATTAGCAATACCAGGAATGAATAAGCTATATGAAAGAGTACTAGATGGTCTTTAAAGGCTAAATAAATATCATTTGGTGCTTGAACCTTTTTTCCTGCTTACAAAGACAATTTTCTCAACACTAAGGTGGCATAGTGTGGCTTTAAAATGGTGCTGATTAGAGATCAGGGGTATTTATATTTATATGTGACTCTCAAATACTTACCTGTGACAAAAAATATCCCCCATAAGGAATTAAAAAATGAATGTGGACCAATAAGAGGCTCAAAACCTAGACTTGGGGGCATGGAATAAATATAATGCGAAATAAGGCAATGTTCCCTGACTCCAGGGACAGGTACCCTTTCTAATTACTCCCATAGTAACCTATTATTTGCTCGTTATCAACCATGACACACTGTACCAGTGGGGCTCAAATATTTTGCTATCAGAACACTTTTATACCCTTGGAAATTGCTAAGGACTCCAAAGAGCTTTTGTTTATGTGGTTATATCTATTGTTATGTATAATATTAGAAATTAAACTGATATATTACCTATTCCTTAATTCATTAAAAATAACAGTAAAAACTCATTGCATGTTAACATAAAGTTATGAAAATAACTATATTTTCAAAAATATTGTGAGAAAAGGGACATTGACATTTTCACAAATTTCTTTAATGTTGCACTTAATAGAAGACAGCTGGATTGTCTTACCTCCTGCATTCAAATTGTTGTGACATGTTCCTTTCATGCACTATATATATGAAGAAATTTCAGTCTCACACAGATACGTGGTTGGAAAAGGCGGAATGTTTTAGTAGCTTTTTCAGATAGTTGCAGATATTCTTTGACACTATATCCAAACCCAACAAATGGTAGTTTTTTAAAGGCTAGTTATAATGTAGACCATGAAACTATTACAATGAACTTTTTCAATCAATGAACTTTTATATGTTAAAATCCTTCAGTCTCCTTTACATTTTGAATGGGTCTTTTGCCCATGCACAATTTTGTAACATCATGGATTGGTCACTTGGAGTAACATGGATCTTCCAAATGTTGACACATTTCATTCTATGATATATATATTTTAAAATCACATCTGTTAATATCCTCATGAAACTCATCAGGAAAGTCTTTAAAGTATCTCCCTGGAAGAGGCTATTTTGTGCCACAAGCAGGTACTGAGGGCTGCATATGAATATGCAATTCTATAATTTGCACTAGAGAGCTCAGATTTTATCACAAGGAACAAAGTGTCACTTGTGATTGGCCCATTTTATTCATTTTCCAAAATGTCTGGAAAACCTGCATCTGAATAACCATAGTTTGTCTGTTAGTCATTCTTTCAAGTAAAAACAGTATTCCAGGAATACAAAAGCTACTTCAATGAGCAACTCAGTTGTATAAGAGCTTTTCTTCAAGATAATCATCATATTTCACTATGCAGTAAAGCCATTTGTGAGCATTTCCCTTTTTGTCACTCAGAATAATAAAAAGATGTGTGTTGAAGATGCAATACAATGATTAGGTTTTATTGTTTTGCCTTATTTTGTCAAGGACATTCTTAAGTGAAACTGGATTTTTTTTAACTGTGCATGTTTGCACAGAGAGAACAATGACTACTAGTAGAGGTTCGTGTCACTGCCTTGATGTATGCAAAGGCATCAGCAGTTTTATCCAGCACTGCTTTTGCACCCTCAGTACAAATGTCAAAACAGGGGAAAAAGGCAAAAATAGTAGCAGTAGTAGTAAAACAGCTTTGACTTTTTGGACCCCCACAAAGGCTCTCAGGGCCTCAGGGGTTCATGGACCATACTTTGAAACCTCTGCACTACTATCCTGCTTACCTCAACAAACTCTAAGCCCCTTGAAGGCAAGACCAAGTCTTATTCACTGTTATATTTCTAGGGCACAGACTTGGTACATAGTGGGTAATCAATAACTCATTGATTCCCAATGGTGGTGGCCTTATAATATATTACTGTCCAACCCAGTTATCTGACTAATTCCTAGTGGGGAAAGAAAAGATCCAGGAAGGTAAATTATTAGCAGAGTCATGAAGGCTATGGGTGTTTTTCAAATACAATTGAGAAGAGATGAGAATAGTAAGAATGAGTACACTGGCTAAAAGTGAAAGGTTGGAGAAAAGATACTCCACACAAACATTAACCAAAAAATAACAGCGGTAGCTATACTAATATGGGACAAACCAGACTTTAAATGCAAAAAAGTTATGAGATACAGAAGCCATTATATGCTAATAAAAGGGATAATCCACCAGAAAGAAATAACAGTTGTAAATGTCTATGCACCCAACCAGTGTGTCCCAAAACACATGAGGCAAACTCTGGCAAAACCGAAGGGAAAAACAGACATCTCTACAATAATAGTTGGAGAACTGAACACACTATTCACATCATTAGATAGAACAAGGAGACAGAAGATCAACAAGAAAACAGAGAACCTAACAATTGGATAAACAAGCTAGACCTACCAGACATATACAGAACGTTGCATCCCAAATCAGCAGGTTATACATTCTTCTCAAGTGTTCGTGGATCTTTCTCCAGGATAGACCATAAGTTAGGTCACAATGCAGGTCTCAATAAATAAATTTAATTTCATTATGATCTGAGAAGGTGCTTTGTATAATTTCAATCTTTTTATAAATTAGAAATCAATAATAGATGTGAAAGTGGGAAATTTGTAAATGTGTGGAGCCTAAACAACACACTCCTGAACAATCAGTGGGTTAAAGATGAAATTGTAAGAGAAATTAGTAAATATCTCCATAAATGAAAATAAGAATACAACTTATCAAAACTTATGGGATACAGAGACGGCAGTTCTGAAAGGGAGATTTATAGCCCTAAGTGCCTATATTAAAAAAGAAGAAGAAAAGAAGAAGAAAGAGCTAAAGTCAAAGAACTATCTGAACAACTGGAGAAACTAGAAAAAGAACAGCAAACCATTTCCAAAGCAAAGAGAAGGAAAGAAATAATAAAGATTAAAGCAAAAATAAATGAAATTGAGAGAAAAAAAAACAATAGAGAAAAGCAACAATACTAAAAGCTGTTTCTTTGAGATGATCAATAAAATCGACAAATCCTTAGCTAGACTAATAAAGGAAAAAAAGAGAGAAGATGCAAATAAATAAAATCAGAAACGAGAGGGGGAATTACAAATGACCCCATAGGAATTAAAAAGAATCATTAGAGGATATTATGGGAAACTATACGTCAATAAGCTAGACAACCTATAAGAAATCAACAAATTCCTAGAAATGCACAAACTCTATTGACTCTACAATAAATACAAGAACTTTACAAACGAATCACATTTAAAGAGATTGAATCGGTCATCAAACACTTCCCAACAAAGAAAAGTATAGGACCAGTCGGCTTCATAGGTGAATTCTACCAAGCATTTCAAAAAGAATTAACACCAATCTTGTTTAAACTCTTTCAAAAACCTGAAGAAGAGGGAAAATTATCCAACACATTTTATGAAGTCAACACCACCCTAATACCAAAGCCAGATAAAGATACTACAGGCACAGAAAATTACTTAAGAATCTAATGATCACAAATGCAAAAAAAATTACAATAAAACACTTACAAATAGAATCCAAAAGCATATCATGAGAATTATACAGCACGACCACGTGGAATTTATTCCTGATAAGCAAGGATGGTTCAACACAAGAAAATTAACATAATACACCACATGTATTAGTCAGCCAATGGGGTACTGATGTAAAATACCAAAATTGGTTGGTTTTTATAAAGGGTATTTATTTGGGGTAGGAGCTTACAGATACCAGGTCATAAAGCATAAGTTATTTCCCTCACCAAAGTCTATTTTCACATGTTGGAGCAAGATGGCTGCCCTATGTCTGCAAGGGTTCAGGTTTCCTAGGTTCCTCTCTTCCAGGGTCTTGCTTCTCTCTGGGTTTGGGGTTCCTCTCCTCCCAGGCCTTGCTTCTCCCTGGGCTCAAGCTTCCTCTCTTCCTGGAGTTTGCTTCTCTTTCCTCTGTGAGCTCAGTTCCTGGGGCTCCAGCTTAAGGCTTTGGCATCAAACTCCAACATCAAAATTCCAACATCAAAAGCCCTCCACTGTGTCCTTTGCCATGTTTTTTATCTGTGAGTCCCCACCCCTTGGTGGTGGGGACTCAACGCTCTAATGATGTGGACCAATCAAAGCCCTAATCATAACTTAATCACACCCAGGTACAGACCAGATTACAAACATAATCAAATATCTATGTTTGGAATTCATGACCATATCAAACTGCTACACCACATTAACAAATTGAAGGGGGAAAAAAACACAAGATTATCTCAATTGATGCAGAAAAGGCATTTGACAAAATACAGCATCCTTCCTTGATTTAAAAAAAAAACACTTCAAAATATAAGAACAGAAGAAAAATTCCTCAATATAATTTTATTAAGGGCATATTTGAAAAATGCACAGCCAACATCATTCTCAATTGGGAAATGTTGAAAGCTTTCCCTCTAAGATCAGGAAAAAGACAAGGATGCCCACTATCAACAATGTTATTTAATATTATGCTAAAAGTTCTAGCTAGAGATTTTAGACAAGAAAAAAAAAAAAAAAGGCATCCAAATAGGAAAAGAAATAAAACTCTTGCTGTTGAAAGATGACATGATCCTACACTTAGAAAATACTGAAATGTCTACCACAAAACCACGTGATCTAATAAATGAATTCAGCAAAGTGGCAGGATACAAGATGAACATACAAAAGTAAGTAATGCTTCTGGTACTGAACAATCTGAGGAGGAAATTAGGAAAAAAATTTTAAGGAGTATAGAGTTTCTTTTTGGAGTAATGAAATTTTTCTAAAATTTTTTATGATGATGAATGCACAACATTGTGATTATACTAAAAGCCATTGATGGGGGACGGACTTGGCCCAGTGGTTAGGGCGCCCGTCTACCACATGGGAGGTCCTCCTTGACCCATGTGGAGCTGGCCCATGCGCAGTGCTAATGCACACAAGGAGTGCGTGCCAGGCAAGAGTGTCCCCCGTGTAGGGGAGCCCCATGCACAAGGAGTACACCCCGTAAGGAGAGCTGCCCAGCGCAAAATAAAGTGCAGCCTGCCCAGGAATGGCGCCACCCACACAGAGAGCTGACACAACAAGATGAACAATAAAAAAGAGACACAGATTCCGTGCCGCTGACAACAACAGAAGCGGACAAAGAAACAAGACGCAGCAAATAGACACAGAGAACAGACAACCAGGGTGGGGGGGCAGGGAGAGAAATAAATAAATAAATCTTTTTTTTTTTTAAGCCATTGATTACACATTTTGGACAGATCGTATGGTATGTGAATATATCTCAGTAAAATTGCTAAATAACTAAATGTGCAAGAATAGCCAGAAATAGCAATTATGTACAGCATAGAGAGATTGAGCTGTGAAGAATTTTATTATTATTTAATTAATGAAAATGCTCTAATAATCATTGAATTGATGAATGCACAAGTATGTGATTATACCAAATACCACTGATTGTACATTGGATGAACTATATGCTTTATTAATATGTAACAATAAGATTGATTTTTGATTAAAAAAACCATTGATTGTACACTTTGGATAGACTGTATGGTATGTAAGTATATCTTAATAAAACTGTTTTTTTTAAAAAGAATGAGTTAGTACAGAATGAAGGGTCTTGGGTAGCCATCTTGTCAGAAATAATAGGAATATAAAATGTTTTTAAGTATGCCAGAGGAAATGGAAATTATAATTCGAGTGAAAGGGCAGAGACTCCCAGCAGCAATGCCCAGGAGACATGGGCTAGTTTCCTTAATATCAGAATCAGGTGATGGTCTTGAACTCCAATAGGTCCCTTCTTGATGGAACGAATGGGTTAAAAAGGAGAAGTCTACATGACAAAATAGGGACCATCCACAGAGAAATAATCAGAAGGGGGAACATGTACACTAAATAGAATAATGACATCTGTAAGTGTTTGAAAGTATCTGTATAATATGTTAATTTTATATTACATAATTGATTTATATAATAAGATATTCCCTCCAATTTCCCTCTACTGGATATTTAAACCTATTCCCTGAAATTCACACACACTGAATTGGACCACATGTTATCAACAAAACTGGTCAGAGAAGAAGAGACAGAAGAGCAAATGAGAAAAGGCAGAACACCCAAGACACAAGGCTTCCAAGGAAATACTATTTCATTTTGACGTCCAATTAATGAGATGTATCCTATTCAAGAAAGTTAAAACAGAACATACCGAGCTGAAAAAAGTCCCCAACTCTCTTGGGGGATATCACACTTTAGCTACTCTGATTAAACCAAAATAGCTCTCTTAATAAACAACAACAATCTTCTCTCCCTACCAATCCTACCCCCATTGCCCAAAAAACTTACCTTGCCAACATGAAGGCAGTTGTTTGAACCACGAATTGGAGGAAACTTATCTCCCATTCCTGAAAATGTTTCAGTTTCATGGAAGTGTATTTTATTTTCCTCTTTTTTAATTTCAGATACCCAACTCTGAGAAGAAGGGAGAAAAAGAAGGTAAATACAGTTTGAATAATTATTTAAAGTACTATACATCATCATAGATTCCTAAAGTTTAATTAGTTAAGAGACAATTTGATCATGTCATTCTCTCTGCCAGAAATGTCTTTCCTACTTTCATTTACCTTTCCAGCAAGCGGAATTTCCCTGAACTTCCTGGTTGTGCTCTGCTTCTATTCTTTACCATACAGATTTTAATTATCTGTTTATTGTTTCTCTCTTTTACCATATTATAAACTCCCTGAGGGTAGGTCCTATGTCAATCATCTTTCTGGTTCAAAAACCTAGCACAGAGTCTGGCACATAACATGCTCTCAGTAATGTTTACTGAACTTCATTGTCACAGGTGTCAGGAGAAAATGAGCTGATGCTATTGAATAAAAGATTTATTTATTATCTGTGAAATTCTATAATTTACTTATTCAGAAAATACATTTTGATCATCTAATATTTTTAGGCACTCTTATAGGCTCAGGGGATATAGCAATAAATTATATTATCTCTCTTATCTGTATAGAAGCAGAAAGGATAAAGGGGGGCAAAGATGAGAAACATGAGGAGAAAAAGAAAAACAATGAGAGAAGAAAGTTAAAAGGGAAGTGGAGAAAGAAAGAATGGAGAAAGGGGAAAATGGCAAAGAAAGAAGGGGAATTGAAAAGGGGATTAGCTCAAGAAAAGACCAAAAGAAAGGACAAGCAATGGGGGAAGAGGAGGGCAGGCTTTGCAACAAAGACTAAGCTGTTTATACCCTAAAAATAAGGCCAAAGAACTCTGATCATCAAGTGCTATTTCTGACATGTAAAGTAATTACCAGATTTTCAAACTCAATTCAATGAGGTGGTAAAATGGGAAAGTTGAAAGGTTGTTTTTTTTTTTAAGGAGTATTCTGAGTTAGAGAATTCACATACTTTAACATTAATTTTATTTTTATTTTACTTTTTTAAGATTTATTTTTTATTTATCCCCCCCCCCCAATTGTCTGCTCTCTGTGTCTATTCACTGTGTGTTTTTCTGTGACCACTTCTATCTTTATCAGCAGCACCAGGAATCTGTGTTTCTTTTTGTTGCGTCATCTTGTGTCAGCTCTCCGTGTGTGTGGCGCCGTTCTTGGGCAGGCTGCACCTTCTTTCGCACTGAGTGGCTCTCCTTACAGGGCGCACTCCTTGTGCGTGGGGCTACCATATGCGGGGACACCCCTGCGTGGCACGGCACTCCTTGCACGCATCAGCACTGCGCATAGGCCAGCTCCACATGGGTCAAGGAGACCTGGAGTTTGAACGCAGACCTCCCATGTGGTAGGCTAACACCCTATCCATTGGACCAAGTCCGCTTCCCAACATTGATTTTAAATGTATTAATGTCAGGAAAACAATGCTGAATAAAATAAACAAAAATATAACAAAATAAAAGCCTTCTCTAGAGCTAGTTTGAAAAAATGAAACCACAAAGGAACTTTAAGAAAATATAGGTAAATATGTATCTGATAGAAATAAAGCTTTTCTAAGTGTTTCATAAAAGAAAATGAAAAGAGGATAAAAGATAAAATTAAGAGGTTTGATCTCACAAAAATAAAAAATAATAATAATAAACATGAAAAACATCATACATAATACTTAAAAGGGAAAAGACAAGATAAATAAAAAGACAAAGGACAAATAAATTTTAAAATTTTAATAAATTTTTTTTTAAAAACCTTAATAGAAAAATCAGTAAAGGGAATTCTTCTTCTGGCCCTGACAGATTGATAGGACAAGATTTACCCTCTTGCTTTAAAAAACTAGAAAATTGGACAAAATATATTGAACAATGCATCTCAACACTGGACCATGGACAGCACAGGACAGTGAACCTTGAAGAAGGGCAAAAAATGAGGTGAGCCCTACAACTGCCCCAACTTACTGGCTGGAGAGAATTTCCAGGCTGAAGCCCAAGGACAGGAAACCCAAAAAGAACCACAGACTGGCTGTTTAAGGAGACAGAATTTGAAATTCAAGGAGGCCAAGACTGCAAGAATTTGGGGGCCAAAATATCAGAGAGGAGGGAACTGCACAGAGAATGAGAGCTCCAAAGATCTACAGAGAAGCGGATTTGGCTCAACTGGTAGAGCATCCGCCTACCACATCCAGGTCCAAGGTTCAAACCCAGGGTCTCCTGATCCATGTGGTGAGCTGGCCCATGAGCAGTGCTGATGTGTGCAAGGAGTGCAAAGGGGAGCAATACGTGCAAGGAGTGTACCCCATAAGGAAAGCCACTCTGCACAAAAAAAAAGCACAGCCTGCCCAGGAGTGGCGCCACACACAGAAAGCTGACACAGCAAGATGATGCAGCAAAAAGACACAGATTCACGGTACTGCTGACAATCCAAGCAGACACTGAAGAACACACATAGCAAATGGACACAGAAAGCAGACAACGGGGTGGGAGAAAGGGAGAGAAATAAATAAATTTTAAAATCTAAATAAATAAATAAAGATCCACAGAGGAGTCCTTTTGTATCTTTGACTTACCTATGCATGTGTGGACAGAACTACCCTGTATAGGAAAGCCACCACCGTAAAAGAGAAGACTAACAACCCCCAGAGTTCACAAGAGCTGGGAATAATTTGTGTTCCCACCAGGCAGAGTAGAAACACCTAATACACAGGGTTTAGGTATAGTCCTCACTGGGTAGAGACCCATTGAACAGTGGATCCAAATTAGCCACAGGCTAAAGGTTCCTCTTAATATACCCTAACAAACCTTCAAAGCTGGCTTTCAAAGGATCAAACTAATTCAAAGTAAATTCATAGCATCCCAGTACAAAACCTAACATATTTAACGAACTACACCAAAAGTCAATAAACAACAGCATTAAATTAAAAATTACCCTACATCCATTTCAAAATTTACCATGCATATGGAGGAGGAAAATATGACAGTCAAAAGAAAAAATAAATAAATAAAAACAGATCCAGAAATGAAAGAGGATAGAATTAGTCATCAAGGATGTTAAAAACATCTTCTTTAAATGTATTCTATACGTTCAAGAACCAAGATGAAAATACGGACATGATGAAGAAAGAAACTGAAGATTTTAAAAAGATCCAAATTGAACTTCTTAGTATGAAAAATATCAAAATAGAAACTATATAGGATGAAAATAACAGCATTTATGGGAGGCAGACGTGACTCAACTGATAGAGCATCCACCTACCATATGGAGGGTCCAGGGTTCGATACTCAGGGCCTCCTGACCCATGTGGTGGTAAGCCGGCCCATGAGCAGTACTGCCACACGCAAGAAGTGCCGTGCCACATAGGGGATCCCCATGCTCAAGGAGTGCACACGCCAAGGAGAGCCGCCCCACGTCAAAAAAGCATAGCCTGCCAAGGAGTGGTGCCACATACATGGAGAGCTGATGCAGCAAGATGACGCAACAAAAAGAGATGCAGCTTCCCAGTACCGCTTGATAATGCAAGCAGACACAGAAGAACACACAGCAAATGGACAGAGAAAGCAAATAATGGGGGAGGGGAGAGAAATAAATAAAATAAATCTTTAAAAAATAATAATAATATCATTTAGATATGCAGAAGAAAAGGTCAGTAAACTTGAAGCTATACCAATAGAAACTACCAAAATGAAGCACACAGAAAAAAAAAATTTTTAAGAGAACATATATGTGACCTATAGAACATTATCACATGTAATTGAGATACCAGAAAGGGGAAAATTGCAGAAAAATACATGAAGAATTAATGGCTGAAAATTTTCCATATTTGATGAAAACTATAAGATCAAAGATCCAGGGTCAATGAATCTCAAGCAAAAGAACCATGAGCAATACCACACTATAGTACATTGTAATCAAATTGCTGAAAATTAAAGGTCACAAGAAAATCTTAAAAGCAGAGGAAAAAACAAAATACGTACAGAGGAACAAAGTTGAAAATTCCATAAAACATCTTATCAGAAATTATGCAGGCCACAAGGCAATGTAGATACATAATTAAAGTGATGAAAAGTTTAAAAAATAATAAAGTTATCAACCTGGAATTATACTCAGCAAAAATATCTTTAAATAAAGAAGGTGAAAAAAGACTTTTCCAGACAAGCAAAAGCTGAGAGAAGTTATTACTAGCAGACCTGCATTGCAAAAATGCTTATGGAATTTTTCAGGCAAAAGGAAAATGAAACTAGACAGAAATTTGGATGTATACAAAGAAGTAAAAACCTCAGGAAGTGGTAAAAAATGTGTGCAAATATAAAATACTGCTTTTTTCTCATTTAAAAAAATCTCCTTGAAACATAATTAAGAAAAATAACACTGTTGATGTATTTTAAGTTTTATAACATATGTAGAAATAAAATGTCTGACAATAATAGAACAAAGGACGAGAGGAAAATGAAAGAATCCTGTTGTAAGAACCTTATAATATATGTAAAATGGTATTTTACATATTCTATGAATATAGAACAAATAAGTTATGGATGTATATTGTAAATCTGAGAACAAAAAAGATGTGACTAACAAACCAAGAGTGTAGATAAAATGGTATCATAAAAAATATTCAATTAATCTAAAAGAGGACAGGAAAAGAGAAAATAAACAAGGAAAAGATAGGCTAGAAAATAAAGAAAGATGGTAGATTTAAGCCCACCTATTACAATAATTACATTAAATGTAAGTGGTCTTAACCCCACAATTACAAGGCAGAGATTGTCAGGAGATTGTATTCAAAAACATGATCCAATTATGCTGTCCAAAAGAAATGTACTTCAAATATAAAGACACTGACAGAAAAAAAGATGGAAAAACGTATACCATACAAACACTAACCAGAGTAAAGCTGGAGGAACTTTATTAATTTTTTTTAAAAAAGCTTTCAGAACAAGCAATATTACCACAGAGAAAAAATTTTCGTAATGATAAATCAATTTCTCAGAAAGGCATAAGAATTCTAAATGAGTATGAACTTACTAACAGCTTTAAAATACATAAAGAAAAAACCGACAGCATTCAAAGGGAAAATAGACAAATCCACAATTATGGTTGGAGTTTACAATCTCTTCTCTCAATAATTCATAAAATAAGTAGACAAAAATCAGTAAGAATATAGAAGACTTAGACAATAACCAACTTGTTCCATAAATGAATCTTTATAGAACACTCAACCCAATAATAACAGAATTCACATTATTTTCAAATGCACACAACACACTTACCAAATAGACCACATACGGGGCCATTAAACAGTCCTCAATAAATTTAAAAGAATCAAAATTATACAAAGTATGTTTCCTGACTACAATGGAATTAAACTAGAAATCAATAATAAAAAGATTTCTGAAAAATCCCCAAATATTTTAATATTAAATAATATCTTTTAAAATAATCCAAAAAGGAAATCATAAGGGAAATTAGAAAATACTTTTGACTGAATATAAATGAAAGCACAACACACCAAATTGGTGGGATGCAACTAAAGTAATTCTCAGAAAGGAATTTAGACTGTTAAATGCTTATATTGGAAAGGGTTCTTATAAGTAATATATGCTTCCATCTTAATTAATCAGAAAAATATGAACAAATTAAATCTAAAGTAAGAAGGACGGAAATAATAAAAATGAAAGCAGATATCAATGAAATAGAAATCAGAAAAGCAATGGAGAAAACTGATGAAACCAAAAGCTGATTCTTTGAAAATATCAATAAAATTGATAAAACTCTAGCCAGAGGGAAGCTGCTGTGGTTCAATCAGTTGGGCTCCCATCTACCATATGAGAGTCCCTGGGTTCGTGTCCAGGGGCTTCCTTGTGAAGGCAGGCTAGCCTGCATGCTGCAGAGAACCACCTGACCCGCAGACACTGCAGAGAGCCAACTCAGCAAGGTGGCGCAACAAAAAAGGGAGACAAGAAAAACACAAAAGAATGCACAGTGAATGGACACAGAGAGTAGACAGCAAACAAGCCACAAGAGGGGAGGGGAAATAAATAAATACAGACACAGAAGAACACACAGCCAACAGACACAGAGAGGAGACAGCACGCAAAAAGTCATGGTGGGGGGAATTTAAAAAAAAAAAAAAACTCTAGCTAGAGTGATCAGAAAAATAAGACAGAGGACACAAATGAGCAATGTCAGGAATGAGGGACATCATTACAGATTCCAGAGACATTAAAAGGGAATATCATAACAACATTATGCCAATGCATTTGCTAAATTAGACAAAAGATCCAAAGCTTCAAAGTTCACTAAAGACTAAAGAGATAACCAGAATAGCTCTACATCAAAGAAACCGAATTCAAAATTTAAAACCTTTCCTACAAAGAAAATTTCCTGTCTAGATAGCATCAACAGTTAATTCTGAAAAAAAGAAAAGAAAACAAAAAGATAAGGAAGAAAAAGTGTCAATTCTACATATACTTTTCTAGAAAACAGGAGAAAAGGATACACATCTCAATTCATTCTAAACATTACATGGAAAGAAAACTACAGACCAGTGTCCCTCATGATCATAGACTCTGAAATACTTCACAAAATTTTAGCAAATCCAGCAATATATTAAAAACTAATACATCATATCCAAGTAGAGTTTATCCAAGAATGAAAGGTTAGTATAACATTCAAAAATCAATCATCATAATTTACCTTATTAACAGACTACAAAGAAAACTATATGTTCATATCAATAAATGCAAAAAAAAAAAGCATCTCACAAACTTCAATACCCATTCATGATAAATTCTCATTAAACAAGGAAGAGAGAGGATTTTCTCAACCTGATAAAGGGCATCTGAACAAAATCTATAGCAAAGGTAACATTATATTTAATTGTGAAAGACTGAACGATTTTCCCTAAGTTCAGGCACTTAGTTATCTGTTCTCACCACTCTTAATTCAACTATGCACTAGAGGTCCTAGCCAGTACAATAAGGCAAATAAAAGAAATAAAAGGCAGCCAGATTGGAAACAAAGAAGTAACACTCGCATTAATAACAAACAGCACAATCCTGAATATAGAAAATTAATGAACCCATTAAAAAATACTAGGATAGTTTATCCATTTAACAAGATCACAGGATACAAGGGCAATATAAAAAAGTCAAATAGATATCTATACACTTGCAAAGAAGAATGGATAACAGAAATAAACAATAACATTTACAATATCATAAATTATGAAATAGGAAATTTAACAAAAATATGTAAGACCCATACACTGAAAACTACAAAACATTGCTGCAAAAATTAAAGAAGACCTAAATGAGTGGAGAAATGTAAATGTTCATAGATCAGAAATCTCAATATTGTAAAGCAGTCAGATCTTCCAAAATTTATCCAAAACTTCAACACAATACAAATACAAATCCAAGGAAACTATTTTATAGAAATTGGCGAGCAAAAGACCTAGAAAAGCCACACACAAAAAAAAAACTTTGAAAAAGAATGAAGTTAGATGACTTTGCACTACTTGATTTCAAGACTTTGCACTACTTGATTTGATGTAAAGCTGCAGCAATCAAGACAATGAAGTACTGGAATAAATTTATATTTATGAAACAGAATAGAGGGTATCTAGAAAT
Organism: Dasypus novemcinctus; assembly: GCF_030445035.2. NCBI lineage: Eukaryota > Metazoa > Chordata > Mammalia > Cingulata > Dasypodidae > Dasypus > Dasypus novemcinctus. The sequence goes on along the minus strand of NC_080686.1, from coordinate 62,945,465 downwards.
AGACCCACATATACATGGTCAATTCATTTTTGAAATGGCACCAAGAAGTTCAACAGAGAAAGGATAATCCTTTCATTAAATAGTGCTAGAAAAATTGGATAGCCATAATCAATACAAACACTTATATACAGTTGCATATAAGGTATTGGATCATATATATATACAAAAATAACTTAAAATAGTTCATAGACCTAGAAGCAATCACAGGAAAAAGATCTTAGGGATCACAGATTAGACAAAGATGTCTTACGTAGGACATAAAAACACAAACTATGAGATAAAAATTGATTTCATCAAAATTAAAAGCCTTTGCTTTTTCAAAGACACTGTTAAGAAAATAAAAAGGCAAGCCACAGGGTATGAGAAAATATTTGTAAAACATGTATCTCATAAAGTACATGTATTTTACAACTCAATAATAATTCAAACAACCCAAGTTTTTTTTTTTTAATAGGCAAAGGATTTGAACAGATATTTCAAAGAAATCAATGAATGGCAAATAAGTGCATGAGAAGATGCTCAATATCATTAGTCAGTAGGGAAATGAAAATTAAAACCACAATGAGATACTACTAGATAACAAATATAATGGCTAAAATGAACAAAACTGATCAATACTAAGTGTTAGCCAGGATGTAGTACAACTGGAACTCTTATACATTGTTGGCAGAAATGTGCAATGACATAGCCACTGTGAGCAGTCTGTCCATTGGTTGGTAAATGGATAAACAAATGGGATATCCATAAAATGGAATACTACTCAGCAATTAAGAGGAATGAACAACAGATATATACAACCAAAGGATGAATCTCAAAAGCATTATGCGAAATGAAAGAAGCCAGACATGGAAAAAAAAAACATACTATATGATCACATTCATATGAAAATCTAGAAAAGGCAAAACTATAGTGATAGAAAGCAGATCAGTGGTTGCCAGGGGCCAGGGTATGGGATTAGCATTGACTGCAAAGGGCACAAGGTAATTTTGGGGGATAATGGAAATGCTGTATATCATATACACTGTCAAAACTTATCAAAATATAACAACATAAACTTGGTGATTTTGATTGCTTATAAATTATACCTCAATAAAGTAAAAATACAAATAGGCAATTAAGAAAAGATGATTCAAGTGACAGATAAATGAAAAAATTTCAACTCTACTAACTAAAAAAATACAGTACTACCATTAACCAACAAGCTAATTGATTTTACAAATGTAAAAAGTAATTGCAGTATCCAGTGAAGGATACCTTTAAATGGTCATTCTTAAACTCTGCTGGTAAGAGAGTACAAAGTACAACTCTTGTGGAGAACATGGAAATTATGTTTCAAAAAAAAGACTGGACAAACATGTTGTATAGCATGTAACTGATTCAATTACAGATTTTTAGCCATATAAAAATACATAAACACACACATAAACTTTCACAATATTTCTCTAGTCATAAAGAGCAGGTTAAAAAACAATATAGTATGCCCCACATTTGCTTTAAAAAGATGTATTTATTTAATAACTATATTGCCAGAGAGATATATAACAAAATGGTATAACAATGCTTATATCTAGGTGACAGGATTATAATTCTTATTTTATGCTCTGCAGTTTTGCATATTTTATTTTTTATTATTTTTTTATCAACTTATTTTATTTAAAGATTTATTTATTTATTTCTCTCCCCTTCCTAACCGCCCCCCCGCTCCCCCCAGTTATCTGCTCTCTATATCCATTCACTGTGTATTCTTCTGTGTCCGCTTCTATTCTTGTCAGTGGCACCTGGATATATCTTGTTTTGTTGTGTCATCTTGCTATATCAGCTCACCGTGTGTGCGGCGCCATTCCTGGGCAGGCTGCAATTTTTTTTGCATTGGGCGGTTCTCCTTATGGGGCGCACTCCTTGAGCGTGGGGCTCCCCTACGTGGGGGACACCCCTGCGTGGCACGGCACTCCTTGCACGTGGGCCAGCTCATCACACAGGTCAGGAGGCCCTGGGTTTGAACCTTGGACCTCCCATGTGGTATGTGGATGCCCTATCCATTGGGCCAAATCTGCTTCCCTGCATATTTTCCAAATGTTATACAATGAACAAGTATTACTTTTGTAATCAAGTATGATAACTGCCATATAAAAGAACAAAAATTCTCTTACAAAGCAACCAATACTATCTCAGGAATTACCACTAAAAGACCATTTACTGAAAACAACAAGCCTAAGGATTTTAGATAAGTAGATGTATACAATGTCACTACAATAGTAATTGGCATTACTTATTTGTTAAAAAAAATACTTTTACATGTATTACACTTAATTTTGTCCAGATGATTCACTTCATGTTAGACTAAGTCCCCTGACATCACATGGAATTATTTTAAGTGTATACAGCATTACCATGTGGAATGTCTTTGAAATGGTTTTATAGTCCACAATAAAACCTTCTGTGGTGGGTACGTATAAAAAAAATTGGCATTACTATATACCTTTATATCACCATCAATTTTTTCCCATTCTTCAGCTGTAAAACTGGATGCTGTTGCTGCAGGTTTATCTTTCCTCAAGGCTCTACTTTCAGGAGCTAAGCTTTTAAGGCGCTTTTCGCAAAATTCTGTAAGTTCAGGATAATATCCTTCCTCACCAGACCTAAAAAGAAAATCAGAATTTACAGTTAGAACCTTAGTTAAAGATTATTTAGGCCAGCTAATGGCAAGCTGGGCTTCGTAGAACCCTGTGTACACCTCTTCAAAAATCTCAAGGGCTTCCCCAGAACAAGGCTGAAGGCTGGGCTGCTGCTGGCTTCCCACTCACCCTTTCCACACAATGAAAACTGAATTTTGTCTATTAATGCATGGAATGGTGCAATGAAAAAGTAAAAAAAAAAAACTCAAGAAAAAAAAATTCTATCATGCACTTAAAAGGTGAATAAATAACATTTTCTCTCTTTTTTAACACGTTCATTTTGTGCATAAGGAAATTTTGAACTTATAATAAACATAATTTATAAATGCAAATTCAATACTGGAGACAAGGTGAAAGTAAGAATTTGGATTTCCTCTCCAATAAGGAGTTTCTAATCCCCACTGAATATTTTCTTCAAAGGAATAAGAAGCTTCTAAATTCAAACTCAATGACCAAAATTCCTTCCTTAGAGAGTTAAACTGAGACACCTTTTCTTTTTTGTTTGCTTTTAAGGAAAAACCAATCTTTTCCCCTCCCTTGTAGGTCTGGTTACTTTTTAATTTTTTAGAAAATAGGAATAAATCCCATTTTCAAGTTAAACATTGAAAAATAACTAGGACTCAATACTATATGATTTTATTAGACTATTCATAGAATTTCTAGGAACCAACGTTAAACTGCAGCTTTCAAACTTTCATAAACTTCTCATTTTCTTTATCAGTATAAATGAAAATGTTCTTATACTGTTGAGAAAGCAAAAGAGAAAATGATATGATTTCTTTTCATTTCAGAAATGAAATCTCAAACGTTAATGTGCACCAAATTTTTTTATATCAACTCGGGCAGGAGGCTAGAAGTTGATGAAAGAGTAAAAGAAAAGGACACAGTGAAAACAAAGGAAGGGGATCCTAGGAAAGAAAAGAGAAAACCTCTGCAAAGCAAAAGGAACACTAATGATGTCATGGAAGGGAGCCGTTCATTCTCCCCAAATGCCTTCTGCAATAAAACTCTGGTCTCCAAAGGAAAACATGGCAAGAAATGAAAAACAGGTGTCACAAGTTGGCGCTTCACAGGGCACTGTTTCTTGAGATGGGTGACTCTGACCACCTGCATAACAATCAGCCAGAATGCTTTAAAAACACCTGTGACCCTGCCCACATCCTCTCTGCCCAACTTCCAGTGGCCAGCACCTGCGACTCTCTGGCCGTGGCAACACTCCGCCCAAGCCTCAGGAGCAGCCCTCAACCAGGGACTGATATTTTGTGAACAAATACCCCAGTTCCCTTGCTTTATGGGCAAGATGAAGTAAAACAGGTTCGATGCTGTCCTGCAGAGTTTCTCAGCAGGATGAAGCTTTTGTTGTTCACAGTGCTAACTTTCTTGAGAACCGTTTTCTGGTTTCCTTTCCCTGCCCTGCCTCACTTCCCTACACTTCTGGTGTTCCCTGAGGTCACCTGCCTAATATATTACTTGCACTGGGAAAAGAGAGAGAGAGAGAGAGAGAGAGAGAGAGAGAGAAGGAGACAATCAGTGAACTCTCTACTTTCTGCATGATTTTTCCGTAAACCTACAACTTCTTTATTAATCATCATCATCATAAAAGAGACAATCAATGGCAACATAAAAAAAAACAAAACAAACAAATAAAAAACCACACATGTTCTTGGTCACCACCATGGATATCCTGAAGCAGAATCTTTGGGAATGGGGCTCTCAAGTCTGCATTCTTAAAAGTCATATTTGGGGAGTTGGGTGTAGTTCAGTGGTTGAACACCTGCTTCACATGTACAAGGTCCCAATAAATATTTATTTATTTAAAAATAAATTTGATGCACATTAAAGTTTGATAATCACTGGCACAGGGCTCCTAACTTGAGAAGGTCCTGATTCCCTGCCTTCTGATTACCCACCCTCAGGCCTCCCCACCATCCTCCATGGGCTCAGCTTTTAGGTCGGCAGATAGTAAGAAGTGAAATGACCTTACCTCCTGATGGTCACCTTCACACTTATTTTAATTTTGCCTACAAAAATTTGGAGGAAGCGAGAAAAATGCCTCCTTGGATACTAATGGACCTAAGTCTAATGCTGGACCAAACCCTCAAATCCAACCACAAGATCAAAACCATTAATTTGAAACTTAAACATGGGCAAAAAGAGTAAACAATCTCAATATTTGAACATTTTTTTCCAAAATTTCTAAGTTAGCTTCAATTTTTATATAGCAATAATTAAAATTGACATACCATTACTGAAACATGAAACAATTTTTAAATGCTCACCTGAGTACACAAAGAATTTTTTCCAAGTGTTTAACATCAGAACATTTTTCAATATACTTGAAATCCAAGTGTTCAATGGGAATTTTAAATGTTTTTGTTGTTCCAAAGCCCCACAATGATGAACAATCTTTGGCAGTCATGGCTGAAATATTCAACATATAGGAAAACTGTTAAGAATCTAATGGATATAGTAATGCGGTGTTTGGACAGTAGTAGGCATATAGGTACTTATGTAATACTTATTTTTCATTTCTATAGAAAAGGAGTAGAGTGTATTTTCCTAGGAGGAAGACTACTCATTTAAAATTCTTTCTCCCTGGTAACAGCAGTTACCATTTATGTTAACATTAAGTTACTATGTGCCACATATGGATGATCTCACTTAATTCTCACTTGAGCAAAGATGGAATACAATGTCAAAGCAGGTTCTGGTGCTGAAAGTGCTTTTCAAGGTATCTTTTCATGTTAATTTTGAATGACCTTCTTCCCCCTTTGCTGTCTGTTAAACTCTCAATCATCCTTTCTGATTCAGTACAAAATAAATAGTATCATTTCTGTAACCTTCCTTAATTGCCCTTTCCCATTCTCTGCCTCCTTACATTCCCTGCAACCCACTTCCATCAACGTTCTAATGGCACTGTATATACCACTCACATAAGGTAAAGTCTTCCCTATCTAGATTGTGAGTCTTTATCTTACTGATCTTAGTAGCAACATGACTAGAATGACAAGTAGTGCCTCAAAATCCTTAATAAAGGAAGCAGACTTGGCTCAATGGATAGAGCATCTGCCTACCACATGGGAGGTCCACGGTTCAAACCCAGGGCCTCCTTGACCCGTGTGGAGCTGGCCCATGTGCAGTGTTGGTGCACTCAAGGAGTGCCATGCCATGCAGGAGTGTCCCCCATGTAGAGGAGCTCCATGTGCAAGGAGTGAACCCCATAAGGAGAGCCACCCAGCACAAAAGAGGGTTCAGCCTGCCCAGGAATGGCGCCGCACACACGGAGAGCTGACACACAAGATGACACAACACAAAGAGACACAGATTCCCAGTGCTGACAAGATAAAAGTGGACACAGAAGAATACACAGCAAACGGACACAGAGAACAGACAACTGGGGTGGGGAGGAGGGAAGAAAGGGGAGAGAAATAAATAAAAATAAATCTTTAAAAAAAGTCCTTCATTGTAAATCCTCACAGGGCCCACTTGATGGAATAGAGGAGAGTATGGGCCATGATGTGAACCAATGTATATGAGGTGCAGAGGTGCCCAAAGATGTACTTACCAAATCCAATGGATGTGTCATGATGATGGGAACGAGTGTTGTTGGGGGGGGGGGGAGAGGGGGGTTGGGGGGTTGGGGTTGAATGGGACCTCACATATATATTTTTAATGTAATATTATTACAAAGTCAATAAAAAATAAAAAAATTATTAAAAAAAAAAAAAAATGTCCTTAATAAGTGTTTGCTGAAATGAATTGAAAATGAGGAGGCCTCGGGCAGTTTTACTGACTAACAGCAGTGCTGTTAATGATGATGATAATAATAACAGCAGCACGTTACAAATATTACTTCCTTTAATTCTTCAACTACACTATCAGGTAGATATTTTACATAGAGAGAAGCAATGACAACAGTGGTTAACACTTATGGAGCTAAATTACTATTTGCCATATATGGATGATCTCACTTCATTTTCAAAAACACTCCCACAATAGATGGTATAGCAATCCCATTTTACAGATAAAGAAATTGAAATTTCAAGGAAGTAATCTGTTTAACATCACATAGCTACTAAGTTGGGATCTGAGGATTGGAACCTCAGCAGGCTAACTACAGAGCTCACATACTTAACCTTTGTACCAGTGCTTTTTAAAATGCAAGCAGCAACTCACCTAAAATCAGTTTAGTGAGTTGCAATCAGCATTCTTTTAGCTATGAGATAAATCTATGTAACCAGGAGTTATGTGTGGATGTATAACTGCATATGGATGCAAAATAAAATATATTTCTTAGTGTGGGTCACTGTCAAAATTTTTAAAAACTCACTGCACTAAACTATATTGGCTGGTGGTTTTAAAAACAAAAGAGTAGCACAGCAATGGGTCTAATTTATTCGAAGTTTTTCCTTTAGCATGCTTGCCCTCTGGGTGTCTAGTCATACCAAATCTCTGCAAAAAAAAGAGCATGCACTGTCAGCTTCTCCTCCATGTATCTGCTGGCTTTGACATGGGTATACAATATAATAACAGTTCTTCAGCTTTTGGATGAGACCCAACAGAGAAGTTCGATTGTGGCTTTTACACAACACTCACAGGGCCCAACATGAGGAATGTTTCCATCACAAAGGATATCCTTAAAGGGTAGACAGTTTCAGGAAAGCAAGATGAAGACTATCTTAATTATTGGTGCTGCCCAGAATAGAATGGGTTGCCTTAGACTTTTTCCTAATATTTAAATATCTATTGTGATAAAATGGAATTACCTCGAATTGAAGGTATGTTGCAACCCTGAGATTTGTATGATCAAAGAAAATATAATGTAAAATATTTGGCATGACAGAGCCATCTCTTACCTACCTAATCTAGTGAATTTCATTCTGAACAGTTTTAACTGAGGAAACTTTTTGAAAACTACCATATTTTTGTGTGGGGGACACATATTCTCAAGACTAAATGTTAATTCTCAAATTCCAAAAATCAACTTATCCAATGCTTCGCTCTCTTTTTTAACTCTGTCACCATCTGTTCACAAAGTATTTGTCTCTGAGTATGAAACCTTTGGGTCTATGAATGTATTGGATTTAATTTTCTCTCCATTATCCTGGTCCATATCCACTTCCCATATTTCCTAATCAGTTTATTAGTAACCTCAGTGAGAACTGCGATGAATTATCGTAACACAAAAACCTGGGTATCTCCCACCAAGACACGTTCTTTCCAGCATCCACAGAGCCAAGCGCCCTCCGCAGCCGGAGACGGAAAGGAAATGGCATCCTCCAGGCGTAGCAACGGTTTCTATGTACCCCACAGAGAGGTGGCGGCGGCGGGGCCTGAGCGGGCTCCGGCATCTCTACAGCCAACCCGCCACGGTCAGGAGGCACCGTGGGGCCTCGGGCACGGCTCCCCACCTCCCAGCTTTGGCCACCAGGGCTGATCGCCGCCGGCAGACCGCGGGACCCCTGAGCTGCGGCCCCGCCCTCAGAGACCTCCGCCCCAAACTCGGCCTCCGCCCGCTCGGGTTTCCACCGCCCTCAGCTGTTCCCTGCCCCCGGGAAGCGCGTCCATCGCCCGACGAGCTCCCACCCACTCGAGCCCGACGGGGCATTTGCCCCCTCCGCCCCTGCTGCCTCTCACCCTGACCCCGGAGGCAGGGACTGAGATGGGAAGGAGTACTTTCTTTCCGGCCGGCAGGTACCCGCGAGGACTCACCCGGTTCTAGGCCCCGCGCGGCGCGGAGCAGGCAGGCGCAGCACCCGCTTCCAGCAACGCCGGCGGCGCCGCGTCGCGCGGGACTGGAGGGCTGGAGGCCGCCGGGGGCGGGGCGAGGCTCCCTGCGCGTAACTGGTTGGTTCCCACCTGCCAACCCGAGGATTGGCCTTTCGGGCCCCGGTGGCACCTCCGCCTTCCCCAGGACCGAGGGCCTTCTGAGAGGAGGGTAAGCATGAACTCCCCTTCCTTTCGTTTGAGTTTCAGTTCGTTTCTGAGAGAGCTAAAACGCTGATACTGTTCCGTTATCCTGGTCTGTCGTACTATAAATTCCTACTTAACTAAAGAAACGTAATTAAGTTTCAGAGTCTACATTGCAACCTAGATCCACTGCCTGTTACCCCCTTAAACACAGAATAAATCAAAGACTATACTCTTAGTTACACAAGACTCCTTTTCCTTTTCATGCATTCAACATTTTCTGAGTGCTCTATCGCACTGGGCTATAAGGGTGAATGAGACACAATCTAATTCAGATGAATGAAACAGCAGGGATCATATCTGGGGAAATGTATTTGTTTTATAATTTCTAGGTGAAATAGATAAATGCACCTGGTACAGACATTGACACTTTTCAGAGACTAAGTAAATGTACTTCGTTTCCCCTTTGCATTTAAATTACAGACCCAAAGCAGGTGCTGATAATGGCAAAAATTCTAGTGCTCAAAATATGATTTCTTATGTGTATACTTTTACTCCATTGCCAGTGCTGGAGAATGTTAAATTTTCATGTTTATAAAAATGGGTTCAAACTGTAGAATAATTCTTGACCTGCCTTATTAATTTCATCATGGGGAACAGCATCACACACCTGCAAAATCACTTCACACCTCATTCCAGGCATCAGACTTCCTTCGCAATTATGACCTCAGTTTAAAGCACTCAGAAAACTGTAACTTCCCTAGGGAAGGAACCCTTTAAGTATGTGGGGGAATGGCTATAATTCCACATTCCCTGCTTTTTTTACTAACAATGTTTTCTTTTGATTATAATTATGTATACACTTACACTGAATAAACAAATAGGATAAAAAGAGTATGGGCCATGATGTGAACCATTGTCTATGAGGTGCAGAGGTGCCCAAAGATGTACTTACCCAATCCAATGGATGTGTCATGATGATGGGAACGAGTGTTGTTGGGGGGGGGGGAGAGGGGGGGTGGGGGGGGGGGTTGAATGGGACCTCACATATATATTTTTAATGTAATATTATTACAAAGTCAATAAAAAAAAAAAAAAGCAACTGGAAGTAAATAGAACTCTGTAGGCAAATAAAAGTTATCATTATTGTCCTCACAGAGAAAATAGAAGACATTGCTTCCAAAAAACAAGAACAGAATGCTGTAAGCTTATAAAAGGGGAGGGGGCACTAAAAGAAAAATAACTAAGCTCTTAAAAATTAAAATCATATCATAATAACTTATGGAAGATTGTTAACAGTAATATTGTAATATGTTTGCAACAAGAGCAAAGAAGCTGTATCAATTCTAAGGGGAAAAAATAGGGGAGTATAAGGGGGTATGGGATTTTTCCTCTTTGAGTAATGAAAATGTTCTAAAATTGAGATGATGAGAGCACAACTGTGATGAAAATGAGAGCCACTGAACGTACACCTTGAATGGATTGTTTAAGGCATGGGACTGTATAACACAGTGAATCCTGTGGTAAAAGATGGACTGCAGTTAACAGAATATGAGAATGTTTTCTCATGAACTATAATAAATATATAATACTAAAACAAGGTTTTAATAATCGGGTGGGTTGGGGGAATAATACGCCAAATATAAGATATGGGCTATAGTTAGTATTATCTTGACAATGATCTTTCACAGTTCATGACAAATGTTTCCCAACAATACAAGGTGTTGGTAGTGGGGTGATGTATGGGAGCCCTGTGTGATATACATCTTTGATTTGTAAGTTCACAACTTTTACTATATACTTAATGTTTATGTTCATATACGAATTATATATTTCAATTTTTAAAATTTTAATGAAAAAAGAATTATACCAGAAATGAGAAATCCAACTGAATGACTAGAAGATAAAGTGGAAATCTCTTAGAGGAGAAAAAAATGGAAAACAGGAAAAAGATGAGTAAATTAGGTCAAAGAAGTCCAATATTTGATTTTTCTTTTTAAGAAATCCTAAAAAAGAGAAATAGTGGAAGTTATTAAATAATTCAGGAAAATGTCCCAGAATTGAAGGGCTTGAGTTTCCAGATTGCAAGATATTTACTCACAAAAAGATAAAGAACACTGCAAGAGAAGAATAAAATTAAGTCTAAATATAATCAAAATTGAATTCCTCATCTGGATTTGTTTCTCTACTTCAGTTCTTGACTTTAACATCCTTCTAAAAAATATGACTCGATTATCATCTTCCTGCTTAAACTCTCCAAAGGCTTCCTGTCACTACACTTACAACTTGAAACTCCTTAACATGGCCTATTGGGAGCTACATGAACCTTCTGCCTACTTCTCATTTCTTTCCCCTTTGCTCACCCAGTAGGGCCCCTTACTGTCCCACCCACCACAGAGGGTGGGTACTTGCTGTTCCCTCTGCCAGGAATGCTCTGCACAGGGCTGACTCCTAACCATTCACATCTCTATTCAAATACCATTTGCTCAAAGAAAGCATTCTGGACTACTCAATCAAGTATCCTCATTCTTGCCTCCATTACTTCAATCTGTTTTATTTTCTTCATAGCATTTATCACTATTTGAAATTGTTTATTGTATGTGTCCACCATAAGACAGTAAGCTCCAAGAGGGCAGAATCAATTTGCTTTGTTCTCTGTTGTGTCAGTGCCTAACATGTTCATTCATCCAATGTTTACTGAGCACCTACTATGTGCTGAGCACTTGGTTATGTGCTCAAGCTATAAAGAAGAAGGAGCTATGCCTGGGCAATAAAGGAGTTAAGAGTCTAGACTAGAGTCTAGTAAAGACGACATATAAAGAGATTATCATTATAAAATGAGGTAAGTGCAACTCTTTCAACAAATATTTATTGAGCAACTATCATATATCCTGCATTGTACCAAGCGTTGAGAATACAGCAGTTTTTCTCATATGGAACATACAATCTAGATACTAAGGGAGTCTTGAGAGAACCGTTTATGAAATTGGAAAGCCAGGAAAAGCTTCCTGAAGGAAACTATACTTGAGCTAATTCCTAAAAAGTTCAGAGACCAACAGAAGAGGTCATTACAGCAAGAGGGAGAGCATGTGAAAGGGCACAGGTAGAAAAGAAATAAAGCCTACTATGTGCTAAGGAACTGCAAGAATCTCCTTATCAAAAGATAATGTGAGTTGGGGAGCTGGTTTAGCTCAGTGGTTCAGTGCCGGCTTCCCACATACGAGGTCCCAGATTCAATCCCTGGCACCAGCACCTCCTCCCACCTCCATCCTTCCTGTATTAGTCAACCAAAGGGGTGCTCATGCAAAATACCAGAAATTGGTTCGTTTTTATTTAGGATAGGAGCTTACAGATACCAGGCCATAAAGCCTAAGTTACTTCCCTCATCAAAGTCTATTTGGAGCAAGATGGTTGCTGACATCTGTGAGGGTTCAGGCTTCCTGGGTTGCTACATTCCTGGGCTTGCTTTTCTCTGAGTTCAAGGTTCCTTTCTTCCCAGCGCTGGCTTCTCTTTCCTCTGTGTGCTGACCTCCCAGGGCTCCAGCTTAAGTCTTCAGCATCAAACTCCAACATCAGAACTCCAACATGAGAAAACCCTCAAATTTGTTATCTGCCATGCCTTTTATCTGTTGAGTTCCCACCCACCAAGGGGTGGAGACTCAACTCAATCATGCCCAGGTTACAGATCAGGTTACAAATAAATCCAGTATCTATTTTTAGAATTCATAACCATATCAAACTGCTACACCTCCCAAAAAAGATATGAGAGCAAAGTTGAAGTGATGAGATGTAGGCAAATAGTCATTATCCAGAGCCACATATACTATGCCCAGGACCTTTGATTTTATCAAAATGCATGTCAATAAAGCTTTTCAGTGGGACAGTGCCACGAAATTTATCATTTAGAAAGAGCAATCTGAAGTGTATGAAGTAGAGGAGAGCAAGGCTGAGAGTTAGGATACCAATGTAAGACTAATACAATCCTTAATGTGGGAAAATGTTAATATTACAGTAACGGTGATCATAATAGTTAACATTTATTAGGTTATGAGTTTTACATGGTGTTTTAGTTTCCTAGGCTATTCCAATGAGTACCAAGAAATGGGTTGGCTTAAACAATGGGAATTTATTAGCTTACAGTTTTGAGCCAGGAAAATATCCAAATCAAGGTGATGCTTTCCTCCTTAGACTGGCTGCTGGCAATCCTTGGCTTCTCTGCCACATGGCAAGGCTGCAACTGCTCTTCTCTCCCGTCTCTTCCAGATTTCACTGACTTCAGCTTCTTTCTTCAGTGCCTTTCTCTCTTTGTGTGAAGTTCATTCTCTTATAAAGGACTTGGGAAATAGGATTAAGACCCATCCTGAATAAAGTGGGTCACACCTTAACTGCAACAGCCTCATCAAAAAATTCCACTTAAAATGGGTCCACACGTACAGGAATGGATTAAATTTAAAAACATGTTTTTCTGGGGTACATACAGTTTTCAACCATCACACAACAAATCTTTTGAGGTAGGTGCTATTATTTCACCCTTATTTTACAAATAAGGGAAATAAAACCTGGTAAGTTCACATAGCAAACTAATAAGGACCAGCGGGTACTCAGGCTCACAGCCTTATGCCAAAGTCCATGCAATTTACTGAGCGCTTGACTACTAATCTACCGATCAATAAGTCCTATCACAACTTCAAAAATATATCTTTCACAATCAACTACTCACCCCCCACACAGCTACCACCCTGGTATACTCACCATCATTATTAGGCCTAATTATTACAGATGGCACCTAACTGGTTCTCCACTGCCACTCTGTCTCTGTAAAGTCCATTCTCACATAACAGCCCAAGCAATCTTTTTAAATCTTAAATATGTCACTCCTTATAGCAGTTTGATATTATTGATGAATTCCAAAGAGAAATACTGGATTATCTTTGTAAACTGATCTCTTCCTCTTGGCATATTAGATTATATTGGATTCACAGGATTACTTGATTAAGTAATTTGGTAAACCTCTTGTGCCACCCTTGGTGGGTGGGGACTCACAGATAAAAGGCATGGTAAAGGACAGAGTTGGAGGGGATTTTAATGTTGGAGTTGGACTCTGAAGCCTTAAGCTGGAGCTCCGGAAAGTAAGCTCACAGAGGAAAGAGAAGCAAGCCCCAGGAAGACAGAAACCCTGAATCAAGAGAGAAGCAAGACCCTGGAAGGGAGGAACCCAGGAAGCCTGAACCCTCACAGACATCGGCAGCCATCTTGTTCCAACACGTGAAAATTCTTTGGTGAGGGAAGTAACTTATGCTTTATGGCCTGGCATCTGTAAGCTCCTACCCCAAATAAATACCCTTTATAAAAACCAGCTGAGGGAAGCGGGTTTGGCTTAATGGATAGAGTGTCTGCCTACCACATGGGAGGTCCAGGGTTCAAACCAGGGCCTCCTGACCCATGTGGTGAGCGGCCCACGTGCAGTACTGATGCATGCAAGGAGTGCTGTGCCATGCAGGGGTGTCCCCATGTAGAAGTGCCCCACGCGCAAGGAATGTGCCCCACAAGGAGAGCCACCCCACGTGAGAAAAGTGCAGCCAGCCCAGGAATGGTGCCACACACACGCAGAGCTGCAAGATGACACAACAAAGAGGACACAAGATTCCCAGTGCTGCTGACAAGAATACAAGCAGACACAGAAGAACACACAGCAAATGGACACAGAGAGCAGACGGGGGGAGGGGGGGGTGAAGAGAAATAAATAAAAAATCTTAAAAAACAAACAAACAAACCAATTTCTGGTATTTTGCATCAGCCCCCTTTGGCTGACTAATACAGAATTTGGTACCAAGGAGTGAGGAAGTGCTTTTGCAATTACCAAAATGCTGGAAGTTTTATAAATGGGTAAGTATTTTTAGAGGAATTGTGAGATGCCTGATAGAAAAGGCCTAGAACGCTTTAAAGAGACTGTTGATAGTAATATGGATGCTAAAGAGACTTTTTATGATGCCTTAGAAGTAAATAATGAAACTATTATTGGAAACTGGAGGAAAGGTAATCTATGTATTAAAGCTGCAGAGAACTTGGCAAGATTAACTCCTGGTGTTTTATAGAAGGAAGAAATTGAAAATGGTGAGCCTGGGTATTTAGCTGAAGAAATTTCCAAAGTAAACCCAGAGAATGCAGCTTGATTTCTGCTTACAGCTTATAGCAAAATGTTAGATGACAGAGATATGCTGAGGACTGAACTGTCAGGCACAAAGAAAACAGAAAGTGATTCTGGAAATTCCAAGCTTCTGGAAATCAAGATCCCAGATGAAAGTGCCCCATTAGAGGACTTAACTAAAGTTGGAACTAATAAATCAAGGTCAAAGATGCAGTTCTCTAGGAAAGACTTGTGAAAGGAATTACTGTCTGATGGCTTGGACCCCTGTTTCCTAAATGCTAAACCAACAAGGTTTTTGAGAGAGCTGTATGAACAGAACTACTGTCAGCCTGGAATAAAAAGGACATGGAAAGGAGAGACTGAAGGAGAAACAACTTTAAGAGGAAAACCATGGAAGCTGAGAACTGGAATTAGGACATCACCTTGGGCCAAGAGAGGAACCCCACCCATGTATACAGAGAGGTGAGTTTGCCCTAGCAGTTGAAGAGGGTGGATGTTCCTTTCCAATGTTCTGGGAGAGTTTTGCTGCCCCAGGGTACAGAGAGGGTGGATCACATTCTCCAAGGATTAAGGTGGTTAAGGGCAGCACCCCACAGGTCTGAGTGGGGTGGACCTGTCCCCCAAAGGTTAGGGAAGGCCAAGTGGTCAACTCGTTGCTCTGAGAGGGTTGAGCGTATTTGCCAAAGGTTAGGAGGAATATTGTCTTCATGTCACTCTACTAGAGGGGTCAAGACTCTAACCCAAAGATTGAGTAAGGTGTGGCAATCACCCCAACACTCTTGGAGAGTGAGGTCTGCAGCTTGGTCGACAACCGGATGCTTGATGAGGGTATAACCAAGAAAATAGCTGTTGGGCAAGCATGTGGAAAGGGTAGGTTCCCATAAGGCACCAAGGAGAAACCACCTTCTTAAGAATGACCCCCAGACTTTGAAATCAAACAGAGGATTCCCTACAGGTCTACTAAACTGAAGAGAAACAGTGACTCATGTTTCCCTCCCAATTTCTCCTTATTGTAATGAAAATGTTTATCCTTTGTCTGTCCATTTATGTATTGGAAGTAAATTGTTTTGTAATTTCAGAGGTTTATAGCAGACAGACTTTGCCCCAGGACAAACTGTATTTCTTTACATTGTGATATGATTTAGTACTTGCATTATAATTAAGGTTTTTTATTATTATAATGTCTTTTTGGAATTCAGAGGGTAGCGTGTAGCAGTTTGATATTATTGATGAATTCCAAAGAGAAATATTGGATTATCTTTGTAAACTGATCTTTTCCTCTGGGCATATTAGATTATATTGGAGTCATAGGATTACTTGATTTAAGTAATTAGGTAAACCTCTTGTGCCACTCTTGGTGGATGGGGACTCACAGATAAAAGGCATGGCAAAGGACAGAGGTAGAGGGGTTTTTAAAGTTGGAGATTGATGCTGAAGCCTTAAGCTGGAGCCCCGGAGAGTAAGCTCAGAGAGGAAAGAGAAGCAAGCCCCAGGAAGACAGAAACCCTGAATCAAGATAGAAGCAAGACCCTGGAAGGGAGGAACCCAGGAAGCCTGAACCCTCACAGATGTCAGCAGCCATCTTGCTCCAACACATGGAAATAGACTTTGGTAAGGGCAGTAATTTATGCTTTATGGCCTGTTATCTATAAGCTCCTACCCCAAATAAATACCCTTTATAAAAACCAACCGATTTCTGGTATTTTGCATCAGTACCCCTTTGGTTGACAAATACACTCCTCTACTTATTTCCCCAATGACTTCCCACAAGGCCATAAGTGAGCTGGTCCCTCCTTCTACAAACTTGTCTCTTCCCACTCTCTCCTGCCTCATAAAATTCCAGTAACAAGGGCATCATTCTGACCAAGACAAGCTCACTTTCCACCTTAGAACTTCTCCTCTGGCTATTTCCCATTTCAAAAATGTTCCTTTTTTATCTTCCTGTGGCTGTCTACTCATCCTTCAGCCCTCTGCTCAAATAACCACTCCCCCTTGGTTAACTTCCAGCTTATTCTAGGAGGGGTGGGAGTGTGTGTTCATAAGTGTATATGAGGAGGAGGCATATTTTACACCATGTCTTATATATTTTATTCTTTATATATTCTGGTCATTTCTGATTTCATCTGCTATATCCGAATTTTTCATAATTTCTGAAGACATTTTATCTTGAAACGTTACCTCAAAAGATTGACCATCATTCATTCCTCCACTTTGACAACAAAACTGAAGTTAAATATAATAATGTGAATTACCTAAAATCTGTAAGCAAATAAGTGGCAAGACTGGAATTTGGAATTTTAAGTTCTGTTCAGTACTTTTTCACTCAGTGTCCAGAGTTGTTGGTACACACCTTATTAGGGGATGAGGTGTCAACCTTGAGCTCAAATTTACTGATTTTTATATTTCTACAGCACTATTCAAAGGAATCTTTTAAAAGCAATTTTACATCTACTTTCTCATTTTTTTTCACATATATATCCAAGTAACAGGTCAAATTACTTCCATTTTATAGATGAAGGGGACACAAAGAGATTAAGTGACTGACTAAAACCACAGGTCTTGGGAAGCGGACGTGGCTCAACTGATAGAGCACTGCCTACGACATGGAGGGTCCAGGGTTCAATCCCAGGGCATCGTGACCTGTGTGGTAAGCTGGCCCACACACAGTGCTGATGCGCGCAAGGAGTGCCGTGCCACGCAAGGAGTGTGCCTTGCAAGGAGAGCCATCCCGTGTGAAAAAAGTGCAGCCTGGCCAGGACTGGTGCCACACACATGGAGAGCTGATACAGCAAGATGACACAACAAAAAGAGACACAGATTCCTGGTGCCGCCTGATAATGCAAACAGATGTAAAAGAATGAGAGCAGATGACAATGGGGGGGGGGGGAGAGAGAAATAAATAAAATAACAAATCTTAAAGTCTTAAAAAAAACCACAGGTCTTGACTTCCAGTTTTAATACTTAGCCCATTAAACCTTCTGCCTAGTTAACCAAATAACAATATTTAAATAAACTATCAATACACAAAAGACCTAGGATGAATTAGAACAGTTAAAGTATACTACATTAAACTTGGGGTTCATTTATTTAAGGCACTGTCGTAAGGCAAGAGCTTATATATTAGGATTCCCTTGTCTGAAAAGGACAAGGTAAAAGGACTCTTTTTTTTAAAAAGAGACAGAGGGGAGTAGAGGTGGCTGAAGCCATTGGGTGCCTCCCTCCCACACGATGAGCACAGGACTACCATGCAGAGAGTAGACAGCAAGTGCAAAAGGGGGGGTTGGGGGGAGAATTAAATAAAATAAATCTTAAAAAAAGAGAGACAGACCTAGCTATTAATAAAGTTGGAATATATCTAATCTTTAAAACGAAAATTAGGGAAGCCAACATGACATTATATAATGATGGACTCTGGGAATAGATGGAGTACAGGTGTGACTATCAATTCAATGTTACTAAAATCAAGGCAAAAGATTTAAACATTTATCCAATAATGTTAGTAACCAATCCCCATTTCTTTTTCTGTCCTGAAAGCAGGATTTTTCACCGTAATGAATGATTATACCTAGGAATTGCATCTGACTAAATAGTCTGCTTCATCCAGTTGACTTTGCCTTAAAGAGAACCATTAAAATTTCTCTTCCCTCTCCCAAGATTGTTAAAATAATCAAGCATTATGTAAAAATATAGAAATATATCAAGTAAAACAAAAAATAAGTCAAAATGATGTATGCACATTGATGGCAAATACACTGGTATTCTCTGTACCAAAGGACAAACTCTATAAACTGATGATATAGGACATTAGTTTCCAAGGAACATGGTTAATCAGACTCTCACAGGGCCCTAGAAATCTGTATTTTTAACAAGAGCCCCAGTGATTCTAGGCTTTGATTTAAAGTTTGGTTTAGGAAGAGAAATTCAAACCTTACCATTTGATTTAATATACAATAATATTAAATTATAAGTCATGTAATTGAACAACAAAAAAACAATTTATTTATACAAAGTATTAACAGATATCTAAATACATGGTTTAAAGTAATGAAATAAAATGAAATTGTTTATTTGTAGTTGTATTCATAAAGTATGCTAACCAAAATCTATGTAACAATATGGCACATTAATGACAAATTCAAATACAAGCAAAAATGTTATCCTGAATTCACGTTTCATCGAGCATCAAAAACCACCACTGTATTAATCTGAATTAAGGACAACAAATATTTAAAAATTGTATGAATCTTTTAACACTTCCAAGTCACTTTCTTTTTGCGATAACCTAGTTTGTTATTAAACTTAAAATGCACAAAATAATGGAATTCACTATTTACTAAGACAACTGGCTATGAACTAAAAAACTATTCGGATTTTTTAGTCCCATTTCCATGATACAAAAGACTTAGATATCAAAAAAACACGTAAGGGAAGCGGACTTGGCCCAATGGATACGGCGTCCGCCTACCACATGGGAGGTCCGCCGTTCAAACCCCAGGTCTCCTTCACCAGTGTGGAGCTGGCCCACATGCAGTGCTGATGCGCGCAAGGAGTGCCCTGCCACGCAGGGGTGTCCCCCGCTTAGGGGAGCCCCACCCGCAAGAAGTGCGCCCCATTAAGGAGAGCCACTCAGCATGAAAGAAAGTGCAGCCTTCCCAAGAATGGCGCCGCGCACACACACGAAGAGCTGACACAGCAAGATGACACAACAAAAAGAAACACAGACTCCCGGTGCTGCTGCTAAGGAAAGACACCTTCACAGAAGAACACAGCAAATGGGCAGAAAGAGCAGACAACTGGGAGAGGGGAGGAAGGGGAGAGAAATAAATTTTTAAAAAAACCCAAAACACTTAAGTAATGCTAAAGGGCATGATAATTCATTGACTTTTATTTAAATTGCTAGTTACCACATAATTTATTCTGTCTTTGGGTTAATAATATAGGTCCTACTTTCTCAATGAGGTAGTATACACAATAATCTAGTATGTCCATAAAATCAAGGTCAAGTATGAGTTTTTATATAATTTCAAAAGCCCTGAAAAATTAAATTTAGGAGAACCAAAATCAACTACTATTTAAAATATTTATAGCCTATAAACTGGCATAGTAGTCCATGAAAATGCTAATCATGTTTTTAAAAAGTTGTCATCTTTACCCAAAAGCAGTCTTTAACTGTCAATTCAAACATAATTCTTCATTTCCTCCTACCTTATATTTAGAAAGCAGAGTTAAAAGGATACATCTTTTAGTCCTTTTCTTGTACATTATTCTGTATCCACATTCTCTGCATCTGATTGGATCTCTGGATTTTATTTCATTTTCTGTGTGACATTCTGGAAAACAAAACATGCTTACTTAGTGTCTAAAAGGAAAACATTATAGATAAGCAAATTGTCTTAACCACATTTTTCACCCAAACCACTAAAATAAACTAAATGCCAGGAGTGTCTTGCTATTACCAAATATACTAAAGGGGCAATGCACTTTTTCCTACGCAAGAAATGAAATCTTAATGAAAAAGGATTTGTGTGTATGTGGTTTCAAGTGTTCTACTTTAGAACCTTGAAGATCAGTGACTCATTTAAATAAAGGAAAAATGTGATCATTTTTTAAAAAAACAAGTGAAAACTCTTACTAGTGCGTTACTCTTACCTCCACAGATATAGATCATTGGCTGCTGCTTTGGAGGCTGCACGTCCTTCTGGGTGTCCATTGTTAGTCCCTGAAATCACACTCAAATATTGACTAAAGGGGTTCCTCACAAATCCAACCAGGCCCCATTTTTCTCAGGAAAAGCTAAAAGGGTCCCAATTCCTCAACTGTACTTTTTTTCAAACCCTAAGGGTAGATTTAAAGGATGGAAAAAACGTATTAAGCGCTTACTCCAAACTCGACGCAGTAATACTTCATACATGTTATTTCATTATAATCGTCTCAACAATCCTGGGAAATATCACTCTTACTATTTTACAGATGAAGAAACCAAATCTTAGATAAATTAACCTGCGCGGGGTTACTCGGCTAATAAGAGGCAGAGGGATACTGGTCTGACTACAAGCTTCGCGTTCTCATTTAACTCAGACACAAATCCTATTTTCCCGAACTTTTGAAGGAGATGGCCAAAAAACTACAGGCCTCAACAGAGAAACATTCTATCTAAAGATAAAAGAAAAATGAAATAATTACCAATAGTAACCTAAACAGCTAAATTAAAAGAAACCAGGCGAAAGACTGACAACGTCGACTCTATCCACAGCCCTCTTAAGACGAAATCCACTCCAGGACCTTTTCAACACCCCGAGTTTTCCAAGTTTGGCACCAAATACTCACCCCCAAACCCTGGCCTCCAATTCCCTACCTAGGCAACAGAGAAGCCCTCTTACTCAGCGATCGGAAAGCGTACGCAGCTCATGGTTGAGTGCCAACTTCCGGCGCCGGCATACTACGCAGAGATGGAGTCGCGCTCCTTCCGTCATGGGCGTGGCTGAGGAACTCTAATTGAAAAAAGGCGGTAGAACCGGGACTTTTTAACGGTAGACTATGTGGAAATAAATGGCTGTTTCGCCGCCAGCTACTTTCATTTTTTCAGGAAAGCAAAGCATTTTAACAGTCCTGAAAGTAGAAGGAGGTTTATTTTTCCGACTAATGAGGTCGGTAGAAAATGACACTTCTCCGACAGGGTTAAAAGAGAAACCGAGCTGTCAGAATTGCCTGTGGAATCCTAGGCTTGCCGTTACTCGGAGGAATATAGAAGAATCGACACCACCGCTGGTTTTCTTCTAGAAAAAAAGACTTTCCAGATTATGTTTTTCAAATCTTGCGTATTATGGCACTTTCAATACCTGTATTGAAGCTGTAGAGCAGCCACTTCCTGCCTGTATTGTTTTTGCTTTTTTGCTTTTTCTTGCTATCCACCTGCCATCATCCCCTCCCTCCCACACTTCATTCCTTTTATTCGTTTTTTGTTTGTTTTGTTGTTGTTTTTGTTTTGTTTTTAAGATACAGGGAACAGGGATTGAACTCAGGACCTCATATGTGGGAAGCCAGCACTCAACCTCTTAACCATATCAGCTCCCCTGAGTTGGTTTATTTACTTATTTTTTTTGCTTTGTTTTGTTTTTAGGAAACCTTGGAACCGAACCCAGGACCTTCCATGTGGGAAGCAGGCGCTCAACCACTGGAGCCACATCTGCCCTCCCCCGCCACCTTCTTTTACTCATGTTTTAAACAAAGGTAGATGAGAATATAGGTACTTGAAAGCGAGTGGGTTTGGGTAGCTTTAGCCGCCTAAGGCAGCTGCCCACTGACTCCCACCATCCCATGTATTCCTGGAAAAACAAAACGACCTGTTCAGAGGAGATGTGTTCTTTCAAATATCAAAATTTCAGTGAGATAAATATCACTTGGGTTCAGCTATTTACATTCATTTGCTTCTTTCACAGCAGGTGTTTTACTTCTGTTAGAAGTAGGGAAAAGAAAGTGAAGAAATTGAAATTCAGAAAATAACTTTACAGTTAATAACTATTAAAAGTTAATTAGAAAGGAAGACTTTTTTTCTTCTTCGCATGTACTATGTCCTTTAATTTGGTTTCTTATTAAGCAGACTATGCTCTTTCATGTCCTTCACCCAGCAACTTGAGAACTTTGTGCTTCACTATTCACTTTAAGGAGTTCAAACTGTGGTTACATCTCCATGTCCACAGACCAAGTCGAGAGATTTAATTTGATCTTCCAGTTTTCTTAGATGCCAATTAAAATATTTCCAGGGAAATACAACAGTTTCCTGCTTCTTTCTCCCCAAAAAGGCTAACAGAGCATAAATACTTGTTTTGGTCTTCAGTCCTCTTACAAAGTACCCCTCCTCTCAATGAGAAAGGGGTCATCCAATAGAAGAGTCACAATAAAGCTTCCCTACAAGAAGTATTAGATGAAACTATTGTTAACATAGGAAAAAGAAATGGAGAGATCCAGAATATGAAACTTTCATATTTTCAAGCACTCCTGGGTTTTAACTCTCAATCTGAGATGTTAAAAGAACTCCAGAACAGAAGATACATTATAGAGATCAGAATGGATCAACACATGCAGAATTCAAATGCGGGGGGCGGGGAGGGGGTAAAATGGACTTGGCCCAGTGGTTAGGGTGTCCATCTACCACATGGGAGGTCCGCGGTTCAAACCCCAGGCCTCCTTGATCCGTGTGGAGCTGGCCCACGCGCAGTGCTGATGCGCGCAAGGAGTGCCGTGCCATACAGAGGTGTCCCCCGCGTATGGGAGCCCCATGCGCAAGGAGTGTGCCCATAAGGAGAGCCGCCCAGCGTGAAAGAAAGTGCAGGATGCCCAGGAATGGCGCCACCCACACTTCCCGTGCCACTGACGACAACAGAAGCAGACAAAGAAACAAGATGCAGCATATAGACAGAGAACAGACAACCGGGGGAGGAGGGGGGAAATAAATAAATAAATAAATCTTAAAAAAAAAAAGAATTCAAATGGGTTGCCCCAGCCCTCATCAAGATGGCAGAGTGAGATGTTTCAGGGCTCTTTCACCCCACAGACACTTTAAAACGATCAGCAAGAACTGGGAGAAACATCTTTCTTAAAGCTGCAGAAACATTTAAAGGACTGCAGTAACAAAGTGAGCACCAAATCAAGAAAAAGGCTACTTAAAAACAGGATCTTCAGGGACCCTCACTGGCTTGGCACATAGTTGGCTCACCTTCCCAGGGTGGATTCCTGGTCCCTGTTCCAGAGGGAGCAGAGTAGCCCTAGTGCTGGTACTGGGAGCATGCAAGTATGGCCCAGTCTGTCTTGTGGTGGCCCAAGGAAATTGTCATCCCAAAACTGCCCTGTGTATAAAAGGCAGTTCACAGAGCTCTCCTACAGAACTTGGGAAAGCCAAGTAGTGCTGCTTGAGGTAAAGGGTTGCGGCTGTAGGTCATAGAGGGCAGTGCCCAGGACAAGGAGGAAATTGTTTCCTAAGGAAGAGGGGATATTAAGGAAGAGGGAATATTTGTAGTTGAATAAAGACAAGGCCCATGCTGAGTAAAGATAAGTCCCACAGCAAGGAAGAACTAGGGAGATCCCTACACTTTGGCCTGGAGCTATTTTCTAAACTGTTTGGAGAAACCCTAAAGGAGAGCACTTGAACAGATCATTCTGCAAAGACTGGGAAAGGTGTTTTCTTTTTTCCTTTTATTTTTCCTGTTAGTTCCTCGCATTCAAGGAAACCTCTGTCATAACACTAGCTGGATATAAGCTTAAGGAACAGGCACCTCAGAATCTAAATTTCAGAAATAACACATTACAATGCCAAAATGTCCAGGTTTCAATAAAAGGTTACAAAACACACAAAGAAATAGGAGGCAATGGCCCTGGCAAAGGAGAATATTAAAGCATTAGTAACCATCAATGAGAAGGACCAGACCTGGGATATACCAGACAACGACTAAAAAAAAAAAAAAAAAAAAAAGGTCCTAAATATCCTCAAAGAACTAAAGGAAAACACACAAAGAACTTAAGAAAATTAGGAAAATGATTAATGTACACAAAGAGAATATTAGTAGACAGATGGACATTATGAAAATGAAAACATTAGAGCTAAAGAGCACAGTAAAAGAAATTAAAATTTCCCTAAAGGTTTGTTGTGGAAGCAGAAAGATTCATTAATCACGTATTGAAGGCCAGGACTTGGGAATATTTTTGAGAAGGAAAAAGATTTATTACAACTGGCCAGGCTCAGGGACTTCTGTCTGAAACCCGAGCCCCAAGTAGAATTTTTTTATACAGAGGATGTAGGAGTGGGGAGTCAACTGGTGCTCTGTTTGAGTACCAGATAAGCTTGAATTAACACATATCCCCCACATTCCAGGTAAGCTTGAATTAACATATTTAGTCTGCATCCCTCTGAATATCCAAAGCCTATAGAGCCTATATCACTTAGTTGGCTTTCCAGGGACTAAGCAGACTGGAGTGGTTGGCATGGTTACAAAAGGCAGGGCTGCAATTATTGTTTGCTTGCACACATGCCTTACGCTGGAATCTTAAGTTTTAGCAAGTTTATACACACAGCCCAGGTTATTCATGAAGAAACACACAGGCCCCACACATAGCCCATATCAGGTTCAACAGAAGATTGGAGCTGGCAGAACCCATCCTGATTCAATTTGGCCACAGTTTAACTAATAATATATTAAAAGGATCTATTTACAAATAGATTCATGCCCATAGGAACAAGACTTGAGCATGACTTTTGTGGGGGAGGCAATTCAATCCACAACAGCATCTCTAAAACCTTTCTCCTAAACGCTGTTTGTATTATTATTATTATTTTTTTAAAGATTTGTTTATTCCCCCCCTCCCCTCATATGCCCTCTGTGTCCATTAATCACGCGCTCCTCTGTGTCTGCTTGTATTCTCATCAGGCGGCTCTAGGAACCAATCCTGGGACCCTCCAGAATGGAAGAGAGGTGATCATTCTCCTGAGCCACCACAGCACCCTGATCCATTGCATCTCCTACTGTCTCTCCTCTGTGCCTCCTCCTGATGTGTCATCTTGCTGCACCAGCTCTCTGTGTGGGCCAGCACTCCTGTGCAGGGCGGCACTCCTGCACGGAGCAGTACTCTGCACAGGCCAGCACTCTCTGCATGTGCGCCAGCTCACCACATGGGCCAACCTTCCCTCCCCAGGAGGCCCCGGGCATCAAACCCTGGACTTCCCACATGGTAGACAGGAACCCAATCACTCGAGCCATATCTGCTTCCTTATTATTATTTTTAGGTATACCACCAGAGGAACAGAATGTTGCCAAGAAAAGCATTTTATGGGAAATGAAGAGAAAGCTATAAATAGTAACTGTTACAAAGCACTCAAAATGTATATTGTACTTTATATAGGTACTTTACATTGGATAACTAATTAAATGCTCACAAGGCTCTGTGAGGAAGTTACCACAATTACTGAATTTTCTGGATGAGCAAACCGTAGCTGATAATGGATAAATTATTTATTTCAAGATATTCAGTAAATAACATTTTAAAAGAAAAAAAGTCACATAAAGCTCTTCAGTGAGGATAATAATGCAGGTAAATATAAATAACAAGACTACTGTAGTTTTAATTTGTAACTCCACTTTTTACTTCCTACAGTATCTAAAAGTAAATGCATAAAATGCAATGATAAATCAGTGGCTTTGAAAACATAATGTATAAACATGTAATTTAGGACAAGAACTACATAAAGTTGGGGGACAGAGGAGTATAGGAACATAGTTTTTGTATACTGTTAAAGGTAAGTTAGTTTCAAAACAAACAAGATTGTTATAGATTTAGGATGTTAACTTTAAGACCCATGGTAACTGAAAAAGAAAGTATTAGAGCAGGGGTTCTTAACCAAGGGTCCACGGACCCCCAAGGGGAAAGATTTCA
Organism: Dasypus novemcinctus; assembly: GCF_030445035.2. NCBI lineage: Eukaryota > Metazoa > Chordata > Mammalia > Cingulata > Dasypodidae > Dasypus > Dasypus novemcinctus. The sequence goes on along the minus strand of NC_080686.1, from coordinate 62,919,308 downwards.
GGGGGTTGTGATCATGAGTTGAAAAAAAATCAACTTATTATCTTTATTTTCTCTGACCGCTAAATGAAATCTAGCATTTCCTTCACTTATGCATGTATGCAATAAATTACAGTAGTATTCATTTCACCTGACTGGCAAAGGATCTGGGGGAAAAAAAGTTTTAGAACCCTTGTATTAGTGAATATGTAAGCTCACTGAGACAGAAATTAGAGTACAGTTTGCCAGGGGAGGGCAGCAAGGGGAATGGGAAATTAAGGCATCATGGGTGTAAGGTTTCTGTTTGGGAAGATGGGAAGGTTTTACTAATGGAAGGTGGTGAGGGTACTACAATATTTTAAATGCGATTAATCCCATTGAATGGTACACTGGGAGTAATTGAGATGGGAATGTTTATGTTGTATATATGGACCCATAATTTTAAAAGAAAGAAAGAAAAAGCAACTAAAGAGACTGACAAAATTTAATGCAATACAGGATCCTGGATGGGAACCTAGCAAGAGGAGAAAAGACTCAAATGGACATTTTTGGGACATATGAAAAAATTCAAATATAGACTGTAAGCTTTATATATCAATGTTGTATTTCTTGAACTTGATGACTACACTTAAGGTAATTACCTAAATGAACATTCTTGCTAAGAAATATTAGGTGTTCAAGGAGCATGATATATTGAGTGTAGGTTGCTATACTCAAGTATTCAGAAAATGTATTGTTTGATGATAAAGTGATAGATAATAGAATGATGGCAAATGTGGCAAAATCATTAAAATTGGCGGATATGGGTATCTGGGGGAGATGGGGGTATGTTGGAGTTCTCTGTATGGGGTTTGTATTATTTTAATAATTGTCCTGTAAGTTTGAAAATATTTCAAAATAAAACGTTTTTTAAAAAAGAAAAAAATACGAATGAGTCCTGGGATTCTACAGAGCAGTAAGGGAATGAGAAATTGTAGCAAGTAAAAATTTGGGCAAAGAAATCCAGAATTTCAATAAGGCTCATGGTGCTAGTTCCTACTCCAGCACTTCCTTTCCTAGCAGTAGGAATAGTAATTTTAGAATCACTATGGAGCATGCTCAGTGGCAGCTACTCTATTACTAATGATCATATTAGCTCATTTTTCTTGAGTACTTACTATGTCTTAGACACATACATCACTGCATTATCCTCCCCTAAGGAGGGCAGTTGTCTTGCCATCCTGGATACTAGTGCTTTTAACTCCCTATAACATGGTTATGTTCATGCAAGTTGCTATTTTTTTTTAAAGATATATTTATTTATTTCTCTCCCCTCCCCCCCACACCCCAGTTGTCTGTTCTCTGTGTCTATTTGCTGTGTGTTCTTTGTCCGCTTCTGTTGTTGTCAGCGGCACGGGGATCTGTGTTTATTTTTGTTGCGTCATCTTGTTGTGTCATCTCTCCGTGTGTGCGGCACCATTCCTGGGCAGGCTGCACTTTCTTTCACGCCGGGAGGCTCTCCTTACGGGGCGCACTCCTTGTGCATGGGGCTCCCCTACGCGGGGACACCCTGCGTGGCACGGGACTCCTTGCGTGCATCAGCACTGCTCCACACGGGTCAAGGATGCCCAGGGTTTGAACCGTGGACCTCCCATGTGGTAGACGGACGCCCTAACCACTGGGCCAAGTCCGCTGCCACAAATTGCTATTTTTGACCCAAATCTCTATCTTTCCTTTTTCCTGAATCATTTTCACTTAAGTATATCTGCATAGCTTGAATGTCATGGTGACTAGAAAAGTCTTCCATTATGTTTTACTAGATGGTCCCCCCAAAAAGCATTATATTTTGTGGAAAGCAGATGGGTTTTAGAGATTCTAAAAATCACTGATGGGATAACACTCAATTCAAAAAAGAGAAGCAAAGTCTTGCCAGTCAGGTGAGAATGATGGACCCCTTACTAAGTCCACATTATACTGTGTATTATTTAATAAATATATCACACCCGCACCAACATATCCCCACAAGAATAATTTTTTAAATTTCAATTCAAGCTCACGGGCCCCTTGAAGAACCCCTGCTGTAGAGCAAGCTATATGTAATTAGATGTCTTTTTGCATTTTTTAGGAGTTTGGGGAGAGATGAAAAGCAATCTTCCTTGAATAATAGAAGGGAGTTGTGATGTGCTTCTTCACTTTTCAGTGTAAAATACCTAAAGAAAAATAAACTGGAGAAAGAAGAAATGGCACTGTTTAACTGGTGTCTGGGGTTTTTGTAAGTTTTTTTTAACCACAGGCACAATTCCATGCCCTGCTTATATTGGGGTGGGATGGGAAGCAGATATTAAACAAAATAAATAATACGGTATTTTAGAAAGTGATAAATAACATGGAGGAAAATATAGCAGAGAAGGAAGATTGCAAATGCTGGGAGGAGACACAAAATAGCTATAATAGAAATTTGTTTGAAGAATTAGGGAAAGCACAACTCTACCTGAGAGTGTGAGAGGAGGCTTCAGAGAGGTGCTGAGTCTTGACGAATGTGTAATGCACCAACATTAAGTCCCACAGGTACCTCAAATTGAACAATCTCACACTAAATTTATCTTATTTATCCTCAAATCTGTATTCTTTGCTCCCTCACCCCCTACCCCATGCAGTTTATTCTGCCTAAAGACTTTTATACTTTAGGCAATGCAGAGCATTTTAGAAAGACCACTCTGGTGGTAGAATGGAGGGGAGAATAAAGTGAGGTGAGGGTGGCTTCAGGGAGATGAGTTAGGAAGCTACTGCATTAATCCAAAAGATAGTGGGGATGGAAGGGAATCTGAGGTTTAGGATAAAAATCAGACTCTTAGCATGCATTCAAAATTCCTAAGACTTCTCAAGAATTTTCTTTTGCTTCTTACTCAAGCCAAAACAAATTATTTACAGTTTCTCAAATGTGGCCAAATGTTTCAACTTTCCTATTCTTGTGATTAGAAGCCCCTGCTGCCTGCCTTTAAAAAAAAATGTTTAATTCCACCCCTCCTTGAGGCTTGCTTGCTGTCTGCTCTCTGTGTCCATTCACTGTGTGTTCTTCTGTGTGTATTTATTTACTTATTTCCCTCCCCCCCCTTGTGGCTTGCTTGTTGTCTCCTCTCTGTGTCCATTCACTGCACACTCCTCTGTGTTTTTACCTGTCTCCCTTTTTTTTTGTTGTGTCACCTTGCTGAGCCAGTTCTCCGCGGCGCTTGTGGGCCAGGTGGCATTACGCAGCACTTGCTGGCCGGCAGCCCTCCCTGGCATGCAGGTGAGCCTGCCTTCACAAGGAGGCCCCAGGATGTGAACCCAGGGCCTCCCATATGGTAGATGGGAGCCCATCTGATTAGCCACAGCTGCTTCCCCCTGCTGCCTGCCTCTTAAATTCTCACTTGTCCCACTTTCCATTATAGTCTTTATAAAGTTAGCTCTGCCCCATCTTCTCCAGGAGAGTTATTCAGTCCTTTCTTTTTTTCCATAACAGGACCTCTATTATAGCACTTACACCACTGGGCCTCTTAAGAGCAGTAACTGTGCCTTATTCATCTTTGTATTCCCAGTAGCTAACCCAGTACTTCGAACTTAGTAGAAGCTTAATAATTGTTAGTTTGATTTTGGTTATTTTGCATTAGGATGACTAAGGAATATCTTGATCAAGATATGTCCAGCAGAGGAGACTGATGATAGTGGTTCTTAACTGACTTAAAAGTGGTGGTTGAAGCTTGGCAGTTCCTCAGAAAGTTAGGTCTAGAGTTACCATATGACCCTGAAGTCCTACTTTTAGTTATATAGCCAAAAAAATCAAAAGCTGGTACTCGAACAGATATTTGCACACCAATGTCCATAGAGGCATTATTCACAATGGTCAAAAGATGGAAACAACCCAAGTGTCCATCTATAGATGAATGGATAAATAAAATGTAGTATATCTATACAATGGAATAGTATTTGGCCATAAAAATGAATGAAATTGATATATGCAACACCATGGATGAGCTTGAAGAATCAGGTTGAGTGAAATAAGCCAGATACAAAAGAACAATATTGTATGATCTCACTGATATGAAATAATTAGAAAAAAAACACAAATTCATAGAGTCAAACTAGAACACAGGTTTCTAGGAGCTGGCGTGAGGAATGGGAATAGGCAGTTAATGCTTGAGTGGTATAGGTTTCTGTTTGGAGTGATGGAAAAGTTTTGGTAATGGATGATTGTGATGGTAGCACAACATGGTGAATGTAATTAGCACAACTCAATTACATATTTCAATGTGGTTAAAAGGGGGAAATTTTAGGTTGTATATATGTTACTAGAATAAAAAAATTTAAAAACAAAAAGCCATAGGACTGTACAACACAAACAGTGAACCCCTATATAAACTATGGACTATAGTTAGAGTACGATTTTAATAATATTCTTTCATCATTTGTAATAAGGATACTACACTAGTGCAAGGTGTTAATAATGGGGGGGGTTAATATGGGAACCCTGTATTTTCTGTATCATTTTTCTGTAGATGTACAACTGCTTTAATAAAACATATTTTTTAAAAACATATGACTTGGAATTTAAACAACATACTCTTAGATAATCAGTGGGTCAAGGAGGAAATTGGAAAAGAAATCAGTAACCACCTTCAAAAGAATGAAAATGACAACACAATATGTCAAAACCTAGGATGAAGCAAAAGCAGTGCTGAGAGGGAAATTTATAGCCATAAATGCCTATTTAAAAAGAAAGCTAAAATCAAAGACCTAACTGCACACCTGGAGGAAATAGAAAAAGAACAATACACTAATCCCAAAGCAAGTAGAAGGAGGGAAATAATAAAGATCAGAGCAGAGCTAAATGAAACTGAAAATAAGAAGTCACTAGAAAAAATTAACAAAACCAAAAGTTGATTCTTCGAGATTAATAAAATTGACAAACCTTTAGCTAGACTAACAAAGAAAGAGAGAGAGATGGTGCAAATACATAAAATAGGAAACAAAGAAGGGCATATAATCACTGAACCCACAGAAACAGAGTATCACAAGAGAATACTTTGAAAAATTGTACACCAACAAGATTGATATCTTAGATGAAATGGACATACTTCTAGAAACACATAAGCAACTTACACTGATGAAAGAAGAAATTGAGGAATTCAACAGACCAATCACAAGTAACAAGATTGAATCAATCATCAAAAACCTCCCAACTAAGAAAAGCCCAGGACTAGATGGCTTCACAGATTGATTCTACCAATCATTCCAGAAAGAACCAACACCAATCCTGCTTAAACTATTCTAAAAATAGAAGTGGAGGGAACATTGCCTAACTCATTCTATGGTGCCAACATCACTCTAATACCAAAGACATATAAAGACGCTGCAAGAAAGGAAAACTACAAACCAATCTCTGGATGAACCTGGATTCTAAAATCCTCAACAAAATACTTGTAATCATATTCAGCAACTCATAAAATGAATTATACACTATGGCCAAGTGGGTCTCATCCCTGGTATGCAAGGATGGTTCAACATAAGAAAATCAATCAATGTAATACACCACGTTAACAGATCAAACGAAAAAATCATATGATCATTTCTATTTTATGCAGAAAAAGCATTTGACAAAATACAGCATCCTTTCTTAATAAAAACACTTCAAATGCTAGGAAAAAGAAGGAAACTTCCTCAGCATGATACAGGGTATATATGAATAACCCATAGCTAACATCATATTCAATGGTGAATGCAAAAGGCTTTCTTTCCCTCTAAGATCTGGAACAAGATAAGGATGCTGACTGTCACCACTCTTATTTAACAATGTGTTAGAAATACTTGCTCAAGTACTTAGGCAAGAAAAAGATATAAAAGGCATCTAAATTGGAAAGGAAGAAGTGAAAATTTCACTATTTGCAAATGACATGATCCAACACATAGAAAGCCCTGAGAAATCTACAATAAAGCTTCTGGAGCTGATAAATGGGTTCCATAAAGTGGCAGGATATAATATTAACATACAAAAATCAGTAGCATTTTGTACATTATTATACACCAATAATGCGCAATCTGAGGAGGAAATTAAGAAAAAAAATCCCATTAACAATAGCAACTAAAAGAATCAAATACCTAGAAATAAACTAAAGATGTAAAGGACTTTTATGCAGAAAACGACACATATTTAAAGGAAATCAAAGAAGACCTAAATAAATGGAAGAATATTCCCTGTTCATGGATAGGAAGACTAAACATCATTAATATGTCTATCCTACCCAAACTGATTTATAGATTTAACAGAATCCCAATAAAAATTACAACAGCATTTTTTACTGAATTGGAAAAGCTAACTATGAAATTTATTTGAAAGTGCAAGGGGCCCCAAATAGCCAAAAACATATTGAAAAAGAAAAATGAAATTGAAAGAATAACACTACCAGACTTTAAAACATACTACAAAGCTACTGTGGTCAAAATTGTCTGGCACTGGCATAAGGATAGACATACTGATAAATGGAAGTGATCTGAGAGTTCTGATACAGAGCCCCACATATATGGTCAGTTGGTACTCAACAAGGCCACTAAGCCCATTCGACTGGGAAAGAATGGCCTTTTCAACAAATGGTGCTTGGAGAACTGGATATCCATATCCAAAACAATGAGAGAGGATAGCCATTTCATGCCTTATACAAACATTATTTTGTAATGGATTAAAGATCTAAATATAAGAGCCAAGACCATAAAGCTCCTGGAAGATAATATAGGGAAGCATCTATGAGATCTTTTTTTTTTTTTTGCATTTTTTTGTCTTTTTTTTAATGTTAACATTAAAAAAATATGAGGTCCCCATATACCCCCACTCCTCACCCCACTCCTCCCATAATAACAACCTCCTCCATCATCATGGAACATCATTGCACTTGGTGAATACATCTCTGAGCACTGCTACACCACCTGGTCAATGGTCCACATTATAGTTTACAGTCTCTCCCAGTCCATTCAGTGGGGAAAAAATAGATAAATGGGACCTCCTCAAAATTAAAAACTTTTGTGTTTCAAAGGAGTTTGTCAAGAATGTGAAAAAGGCATACTAGTCAATGAGAGAAAATATTTGGGAATCATCTACCTGATAGGGGCCTAATATCCAGCATATATAAAGAAATCCTACATCTTGAAAAGAAAAAGACAATGCATTTTTAAAAAAATGGGCAAGAGATGTGAATAGACACTTCTCCAAAAAAGAAATACAAATGGCTAAAATGCACATGAAAACATCACTAGCTATTACAGAAATGCAAATCAAAACCCCAATGAGATATCTTACACCCATTAGATTGGCAGCTATTGAAAAACAGAGGACTACAAGTGTTGGAGAGGATGTGGAAGAAAGGGAACACTTATCTACTGCTGGTAGGAATGTAGAATGGTACAGCCATTGTGGAGGACAGTTTGGATGTTCCTCAGGAAGCTAAATATTGAACTGCCATATAATCCAGCAATCTCACTGCTGAGTATACCCAGAAGAATTGAAAGCAGGGACACGAACAGATACATACATGCACACCAATGTTCATAGTGGCATTACTTACTATTGCCAAAAGTTGGAAGCAACCCAAATGTCCATCAACAGATGAATGGATAAGCAAACTGTGGTGTGTACATACAAGGAATATTACTCAGCTCTAAGAAGAAATGCGGTATTAACACATGGGATAACATGGATGAATCTTGAAGACTTTATGTTGAGTGAAGTAAGCCAGGCACTGAAGTACAAATATTACATGACCTCACTGATAGGAATTAAGCAAATTGAGAAGACTCACAGAGCTAGAGTCTGGAAGACAGGTTTATAGGAGACAGAAAGGGAGTAGAGGGTGGTGTGCCGATGCCCATATGGGCAAAATCTACAGTAAGATGGAAGGGTGTATTTGTGCAGTGGATGAGAATGACAGTGGTACAGTGATGTGATTGGGTTCGGTGGTGCTGGTTTGTGAGGCGGGAGTAGGGTGGTGGGACTGGGTTGGATTATCCATGGGAACTGGGGGGAGGGTCAGGGGGAGGAGCAGGTGAACTCTGGGAATTGGCAAGTCTGTGGTTAAAACTACAATGTTGGGAATGTTCTTTGGGAAATATGGCAGGGGAAATTTACTGGTATGGAGTGTTGGATGCCGGGGTGGGGGGGCAGTATGTGGGACAGGGTGCACCTGGGGCAGACTTCTATGGAATATATAAGTGTTCATCTTGTCATAGTGTGTTATATCAGTGGGTGGAGACCCACGCAAGAAAGTAGCAAACTTGCATCCTGGGGAGTCCTGCTATGTTCTCAGTTAGAGGGACAAGAATCCCTCAAGAACACAGGCAGTACCCGATAAAAGAAAACAGACCAATATGTCAAACCCTCAATATTATTGCAAGTAACTATGAATCTTATTATTCAAAAATTGAAACTTAGTGGTTACCATAGGTTCCGAGGGGAGGGGGAAGGAAGACTAGAATAGATGGAATATAGGGCATTTTTAGGGCATTAGAAATGTTCAGCATAATCTTGTAGTAATGGATACAGGCCACTTCAAGTTTTGTCAAAACCTATAAAAAATGTATGATCCAAAATGTAACCCATAATGTAAACCATTGCCCATGGTTAGCAGCAATGCTTCAATATTTGTACATCAATTGTAATAAACGTACTATCCACATATAAAATGTTATTAATAGGGGAGAGAGGGAAAGGGGGAGGGTGTTGGGTCAATGGGACTTCCTCTATATTCTCTATGTGACTTTTTTGTATCCTAAATCTTCTTTGAAAGGAAATTTTAAAAAATAATACACTGGGGGAGTATGTGGAAGAAAAGGTCACTGTACATGCAAAACAACAGATCTTATAGTGGTGAAAGACACAATGTCTAAATATTTTTTAAAAATTGTTTTTATTATTTCACATTTTAAAATTTTTTGCATTTTATTGGTTATTTTTAAATTGTTATTTCATTTTCTTATTAATTTTATTTGGTTGTTTTGTTGGTTTCTTTTTTGGAGAGCTTTGGATCACAGATTGGTCAGAACTGTGGCAGGGTGTCAGTGATGGGGGCATGCATGGGAAGAGGTTCACCAGGGGCATGCCTCTAAGACATATGAATATGTTCAAGTGTTCATAAGACATTGTCTTAGGGGGTGGAGATCCATACAATACTGAAAGAATATTGAATCCCCATCCTGGGGAGTCCTGCTTCATCCTCTAATATGACAGCAAGAATTCCCTGAGTGCAAGGGCAGTGCCTAGTGAAGGAATATAAACCATTACAACAGGCCCTTGATATTGATGATTGTACTTATGAAACTTTTCTTGTGAGATTGAAACTTAGCCTAGTATTATATACTGCCTAACGTTACCTTCTCAAAGCCTCGTTGTTGCTCAAATGTGGCCTCTCTTTAAGCTTTGGGATGTGACTCCTGGGGATGAGTCTCCCTGGCACCAAGGGCTTATTACTAAGTGCCAACTAGCAATGCATCTGGAAAAAAACCTTGACCAGATGGGGGAAATGGCAAATACAAATGAGTTTTTATGGCTAAGAGACTTCAAAGTGAGTGGAGAGGTCATTACAGAGGTTGTGCTTATGCAGGTCTCAGCAGGATCTCATTTACTGCCACAGCAAACAGTACCTCAAATAGTGGGACTCCTGGGGGCTCTAGAGACATCCAGAAACTATAATGCAGGGCAGGCAGCTCAGGAATTCAGCACCCTGTCAGTGGGTCTTACATTGGAATTTATGCTTCCCAGTGTAATAGAGTTAAACTCATTCATAGGTTCTCTATACCTGGTTTTTCTGCCCCTTTTACTTGAATCTATAATTAGCACTATACTTGATAAATATATATCCCAGAGACTTGAATCTTTGGTCTGTCCATGTGCCAGTTGAGCCTTGAATTTTAGGAGAGTTGCAACACCTACTCTCCTGTTCATTGGACTCACCTAGGACAACTAACAAGGAGATGATGATGGACAGCACCTATCCCAAGGAACACAGAGTGTCTGCAATTGCAAGAAAGATAGTTCCATCCATGTGCCCCATGGGATCTAAGCTCCTCTCAATTACAAGCAGAGTGGGCATCACCACCCCCAAGGTCCTCAAGATTAGAGAATGAACAATGGACCAAAGTAAACTTATTATTATTCTACTATAGACTTTTCATTATTTTAGCAATGGAAGAACTCATCACTGATATAAAGACAGGCCACCAGAGGTTCTGAGAGATGGGAGAGGGAAGAATGTGTGTAAATTGGGGGCATTTTCGGGACATTGGAGTTGTCCTGCATGACATCGCAGTGATAGATATAGGCCATTGTATAGTTTGTCATAACGTACAAAATTGTGCAGGACAGGGTGTAAACTATAATGTAAACTGTAATCCATAGTTAGTAGCAATGCTACAATATGTGTTCCTCAATTTTAACAAATGTACCACACTAATGAGGGATGTTGTTGATGTGGGAGAGTGTGGGAGGGGGAGGGAGTGAGGCATATGGGAATCCCTCATATTTTTAACGTAATATTTATGTAATCTAAAGCTCCTTTGAAAACAATGAAATTAATAAAAGCAAAATAATAAGGACTAAATAAAAATCAAATGGCTATATGACACAAATGTAAACTGTGGACTATATTAATAGTATAGTTATAATAATATTGCTTCTGCAATTGCAACAAAGGAACCACAGTAATGTAAAGTTTTAATAATAAGATAACTGTTTGTGGGGAGTATATTAGTCAGCCAAAGGGGTGCTGATGCAAAATACCGGAAATCTGTTGGCTTTTATAAGGGTATTTATTTGGGGTAGAAGCTTACAGTTACCAGGCCATAAAGCATAAATTACTTCCCTCACCAAAGTCTATGCCACTGTTGGGGCAGGATGGCTGCCGATGTCTGCCAAGAGGCTTCCTCTCTTCCCAGGACTCTGTTTCTCTCTAGGCTCAGCTACTGTGTTCTCTCCACAAGGCCAGTTGTAGACTATCAGGAGAACAGCTCTGTCTCTCTCCCCACGGCTTCTGCCGTGTCTAAGGAACCATCTCTATTCCTCTGTGTTCTCCTACGTGTTCACTTCCCAGGCTCTAGTTAGAAAAACTCCCAACTCTGCCTTTTGCCCTGTCTTTTATCTACAAGTCCCCACCCACAAAGGGGTGGAGACTCAATGCCCTACTGAAATGGCCAGTCAAAGCCCTAATCATTATTTAATAAAGTGAAAGTGAACTTTCAGACAGACCAGTTTACAAACATAATCCAATATCTATTTTTGGAATTCATAAACAATATCAAACTGCTACAAGGAGTATAAGGGGACTATATATTTTCTGCGAGATCTTTCTGTATATCTACAACTTCTCTAATACTTTTTTTAGATTTGAAACCACACCCCCACTCCCAAAAAAAGAGGTATTTGAAGCACTGAATGAGAATTACAAGAGCACAAATATGGTAAAAGGAAGAAAGGGACTAAGTTAAACCTCTAAGGTAACAATTATTTAGGAAATAGGCATAGGTAAAGAAGCCAGAAAAGGGAAACTCGAAAGAAGCAGCCAAGAGCAGTAGGGTAGTATCTGGCATGTAACAAGTGCCCAATAAATATTTATTAAATGAAAATTAGAGCTTAAAATATTGTATTTGGCAGTGAGAGTACTTGGGTGTTTGTGATACCTAAAAAGCGATGTTTGCAAATAATATCACTTTTTAAAAAAATCAATTAACTCTTTCCTTATTAAAAAAATCATTATAAATTCATTGTAGAAAAATGAGAAAATACAGAAACAAAGAGATCAAAAAACAAGCGCAATCCCATCCAAAGATAATGTAACCAAGTTAATCCTACATTTCAGACCTTATCTTGTGTATACCTATACTTTTAACCTAAAAGTGGTTATTCATTTTGTAACCTGCTTTTTACCCTTGATATTTTTTTATCCCCGCCGCCCTCCTCCCCCCCCCCCCCCCCCCCCAGCCCCCTTGCGGCTTGCTTGCTGTCGGCCGTGTCCATTCACTGCACGTTCTTCTGCGCTTTGGCTTGCCTCCCTTTTTTTGGAGACAACTTGCTGAGTAAGCTCTCCACAGCACTTGCAGGCCAGCGGCTCTCCCACGGTGCTGGCTGGCGAGCCTGCCTTCACAAGGAGGCCCCAGGACGTGAACCCAGGGCCTCTCATACTGTAGATGGGAGCCCGAATGATTGAGCCACAGCCGCTTTCCCAACCTTGCTATTTTGGGAAACATATTCAAGTGAATATTCTCTACCTTGTTTTTAATGGGATCCCACTACAGGACACGCTTGCCTTTTTAAAAAACAGGGAGAGGAGGACGAACCTTTCAAACTAGGAAGCCCTTGCAGTGCTTTATTGTTAGCGGGGGAGGAGGAGAGTAGGTTCTGCTTGGGCGATGACCGTGATGCGAGAGTGAAGAGGCAAAAACCTGCTCCGGCAGCGGAGAAGGCTGGAGCCTGGAGCTCGCGGGGCGGCGGGTGGGGGCGCAGCAGAGCGGAAGGAAGGGGCGGTGCCGGGCGCGGCGTCACGTAGCGGTTACTCTGCGCGGGCAGTTCAAACCCAAGAAGGGAGACGCGGCGGCCCCACGCGTACCTGGCGTAGGGGTTGCCATAGCCAGGCATCCCTGGGGTCGAGGCCTTGGCTCCTCCCAGGTGCACCCAGCAGGGCTGCGGCTCCCCCTCCCTCCGCCTCTACTGCTCGCCCCGCGGAGAGCAGGATCCGCTGGGCGCCTCTGGTCTCCAGGTGGGCGGGAGCGGGGGCCCCCAGGTGCGTGCCCGCTCGCGGGCCTCTGGGCGTCCCCGGCCCCGCACCCCAGTTTGTTTTCCAGGTGCTGGGACTAGAGAGGCGCTTTGGAGTCATTCACTTCCTAGCTGCCTCGGTTCCCGGTGACTCACCCATCTTCTGCCTCTCCGTAGCTTTCTGGATCCTCGGCCCTGGCTGCCCAGCGGAGCCTCCACTCGCCGGCCTGGCCTTGGGAAGGTGGGGAGCGGGGCCAGGAGACTAACTGACGCCCCGGTGAGGCCGTTAAACGCCCCACTCCCCCAACCCACCGATAGCACCTCGGGGAAGTAAATGACAGCGCTGCAGTTTACACTGCATTTTCAGTAATCCGAATTTGGGAAATTTACTCATTTCCAAGACTAACTGGAGAAAACAAGATTATTGAAATTACTGTTGTCTGGAAGGCTGAAGGAAATTCAAATGATATAGGCCTTTTCAAGTGTTAGAAATAATCCCCGAAGTATGTAATTTATGTACCCCTCAACTTTTAGTATTGATCGTGCTCCTGCACGTTTCAATTTATTGTTCAAACTGAAGTTTTTTTCTTTAAGTGGTATGACTTTGGCATCGATTTTAAAGGCAAGGATGAGAGATATTCTTGTTTGGACGCCTACATAACTTTGACATTTAAGAACTCAACATTTGCTGATGGTAAGACTTTCCTCTTTAACAAGCGAAGGAAATTTGGTTTTACTGTAGTTAATAAGAATTTCCTTCTCTGATTTGACAAATGCTCCCCCCCCCCTTCTTTTAAAAGCACTGTAGATGTAATTGTTCTCAACTCTTTATCAGGACCCTCCTTATATAAAATGAGTACCGAAGAGGCTCTTTTGATTCATCAGTGAACCGTTGAGTCAGTAAAGTTAATTAAGTCAACGTGCATACCAGAACATGAATAATATTTGAAGTAAGTTTTGAAGAAAATTGGGGAGGGGGAGGTAGTTGACCAATGTCGGGGCAGCAGAAATATAAAAATAATTACAACAGAAAGAGCATGTTGGAGGCAAGTTCAAATGTGTAGAAGAAGAGAACAAAATTAGAAAGTTTATCACAGGCATAAGCCCTAATGGTGTACAGTTTTTCATTTCTCTTTATAGGAATACATTTTATAAAAATTGCTAAACTTATACTCTGACAGAGTGCATTACTGAATGAAATCACACATAATCTAAATGAAGAGCAAAACATCTAATGTTCATGTATCAGAGTACTTAACAATGTTTATAGAATACTATAGCAAAACTGGGATAAACAATTTCAACACAATCCTTAAAATATTTCAAGCTTTTTTATTTGTAAAACATGACAAACTGATTCTAAAAATCATGTTTCAAGGGAGGAAGATGAAACAAAATAATATAAAGGAAAGATACAATAGAAAGCCTCATACTTTGCAATTTCAAAACTTACTACAACTTAACACATAAAGGCAAATTTTCATGACCTTGCATTTAGCAAATGATTCTTAGAAATGAGATCAAAAGTGGGAGGAACAAAAAAAAAAAACAGATAAATTTGACATCATCAAAATTAATAACTTGTGTTTCACGGGACTATTAAAAGTGTGAAACGACAACCCATAGAATGAGCAAAAACATTTGCAATTTATGTACCTAATTATGGGCTTGTAATTAGGATATGCAAATAGTTTACATATCAACAAAAATAAAACAACATAAAGGAGATTTGCAAATGATTAATGAATACATGAAAAATCTGTATAATTTTTCAAGAGAGGAAATATATCTGCACTCCTACTTTGTGTCAGTGACTCGTTTTCCAAATTCTAGCAATGTGAGACACCTAGTGGTAAAGTAGAAGAATAGTTAGGTTTTAGTTTTTAGTGTTTAACGTTTTTTTTTAAAACTTTTTGAAAGACTGACCTAATTTAACCAAATTACTTAAGCAAAAACTATTAATAATAGAATGATTTTTCAGAGAGGGGGAAACCATCCATGGGGAGAGGTGTTATTTGGAAACACTATCTTATTAATTTACTATTTTGAAAACCTAAAAAATTGTTTTAAAATGTAATACAAATTACAGAAAGCAAAGTTTGATAACCTTTTTGGGTCCTGAGGTCAAGCAGAAAATAGCAGTGAGTCTAAAAATCTGGAGAGATGTATATCATAATGATGTGAGATTAATCAAAGAGAATATAGGTTTAAAAGGTTGAAAAACCCTTAAATTTGTCTAGTAAAAATGATCTTTTACACATCATTATACCATAAAGAAACAATTTCATTTGTTAGAGCAGCACTTTTTTAAAAAGCTTATTCACTCATATATTTAATTGATGTAATTTAGGCATAAACAAATTACCATTACAGAGAACTTAAATATATTTTCCCAGGATCTTTTAATAGAGAAAAATCATGAAGCATTTGTCCTGGAGAAAACTTTGAAAGAATACAGCTTGTGAGTGTACTTTGAAATATCTGGAGAAACATCACTGGAGAACAGTGATAACTTTCTTATCTTAGCTTCCTTTGAGTTAAGATTTAATTCCAGTTTCTAAAAAGAAGGAATGTGATGATACAGTTGAAGGGGTTAAAGTAAAGTATTTCCAAGTGTCATTCCTTACTCTCATATAATTACTGAGTAAAATTTCTTTAGGTATTTGCTTTTGAATTCTTTGCTATAAATAAATAGCTATAAAAATTTATAACTATTCCCACAATTAATTTCCTCTCATCTATATAAATTGAAAACTTCAGCTGAATCTTGTGTCTCAAAATATTTAGAAAATGAGGCATGAATGGGTGTAATATGGCTATTTCAAACTGTGGCAGTAGTGCAATTGTTCATTTTGGTTAGCTCAAGAAGAGTATGTTGGTAATTTGTCAATGGGTCATAGTGTTTTTATAAAAGTATAGGTTTGGGAATTCAGACCTTATTAATGGTCATGGAGTCTGGATTTCTGAGACAGGTCTATGCTACAAATATGGCAGCATTATCCTATGGTTGTGCAGCCTAATTGGCAGTTAGAGTAGTAGCATTCTTATTTGACGTATTTCCTAAAGACATGTTTAAAACGTAGTGTGTAGTTTTGTGTGTGTTCTTTTCTCAAGTAACCTTATTTATAACTCAGAACCTTGAAGGGAAATGTCCAAGTGACTAATGCAGGCAAGCACATATAAATTAGAATGTTAAATCTAAAAATATGTAATTAGTACTGTTAAAATCATAAGGTAATAAGTGTAAACTATTTTTTTCATTTAAAACTGATGTTGGCAGTTTTTTTTTCTCTAAATTTTTTTTCAAGAGATTCTCTAAATGTTTAGTCAAGAGATCTGTGACTCTTTATAACCTGAAAGTTTTGGTTTTAATGATATCCTAAAACCGTCAGTAAAACCGTTGTTCTAAGTTATAAACACATCAGTACACTGTGGAGCAGAATTGCTTTTTTAAAGTAATTTTTTCTATTACCATAAAATTTTCCACTATTATATGTACTCATAACAAATAAATATTTTGGTATAAACTGTATGGTTACTCATTTCAATGGAAAAATAAAATTTGTTTTCACTTTGTAGAAACAGATTTTGAACATGTCAGAAAGATATTCAGTTCAAGTTAGCTCTGGAGCAGAAAACGAAGGGGAATCTCCTACTGTCAATTGCAAGTATTTCAGCTTGAGAGATTCTTGTTCCGCATCTTCATTTCAAGATAGTGGCTACAGTGAGTTACTAAAGTCTTATAGCTTTGATAATACAGAGAAAGAATTTTTGGGGAAGAAAGAAAAAGGCCCAACACTAATCCACGAACACCTTGAAACTTCAAGTCTGTACTTAACACATCCTTTAGAGTCTCCCACTCAAAAACAGAGATTTATCTTCCCTAGGAAGGAAAATGATAAAACCCCAGAACTCTGTGAAACTCCTAAAGTCAGTGGAAAAAAATTCTTACTGCGCAGAAGATTAAACATATCTTTCTCTCTTCTAAAGGAGGACTTTGAATCACGCAATAGTTCTCTAGATAGTAGTGTAAGCCAAGTTCTGAACTTAGAAAAAAATATTCCAAGCAGTGCTTCAGGTTTTCCAAGGCAAAGTAATTTCAGTCCTTTAGTTACTAGCACTTTAAAAACTGAAGAAGTTACTTCTAGCAGTCAAAAATCGAGACTTAATTTTTCACAACAGAAGACTTCCACAGTAGATGATTCCAAAGATGATTGTAGCCTATTTGAAGTTGAATGTATATCTCCAATTCAGGGGAATAGCTTTAAAGACTCTATCACACATAACTTTAGTGATAGCAGTTTAAGTGTTAATGATGAGAATGTATATCCAGAACTTCTGGGCTCCTCTATTAGTAGAAGAAGTTATGTAGCAGATGAGGATATATTTGTCACCCCAGTAAGTAATCTTGTAGCCAACATTAAGTTTAATGCAAGTAAAACTCTTTCTTCTTCAACTGAAGTGAGAGGAAATATTTCAACACCTAAAGACAGTGGTTTTAATTCACTTAGTCTGGATAAATCAGAAGATTCTCTCTCTGATCAGGAGGGTTCTTTTCAAGAACTACTTCAGAAACATAAAGGAACTCTCAAAGTGGGGGACACTATAAGAAAGTCAAGGCATCTTGGAAGGTCTAGAAGACTGTCTACCCTTCTGGAACAAGGCTCACAATCCGAGACAGAAGAAGAAAAGCCGATTGTCCACTCTGACTCTGAAACAGAAATAGCAGCTATTTCAGACAGCTCAGAGGGTCAGCTGACCAATGATAATAAGAGTGGTAGTTTGATTTTAAACTTTAATAATTTATCAAAGACTCCAGCCTTGCAATTAGTGCATGAGCTCTTCATGAAAAGCAAAAGGAAAAGATTCCAGCAAAATGGTGCTCATGAATTCCTAGAAGAAAGAGATGGGGGGAAAATAGCTGTACTGAAATGTGTACTTGCAGGCCTGATTGGCAAGAAAATGGGTGTAGAAAAACTGGACATCCTAACAGAATTAAAATATAGAAATTTAAGTCATATCCTTGCTATGGTTTTAGATTCCTTGACTGCAGAAAGCCTATGCAGGTAAGAAATAAAAATTGTTTATAAAACTTCCTTCTATCATTTTTTTAGTTGGAAAGTTTTACTATGAATTGAGTAGTTCTGTTCTTTTGTTTGCTTGTTTTATTATCTCTGTATTTGGTTGTCCTACACTTTATCAAAGATGTTTTAGGTGAATTTCCCAATAGAGATTGCTAGTATAGTTCCTTATATTTAAAAGCCTTCTTTATTTAAAAGCAACAATACAGTCTAATTCTAGATAAAGTTCATTTCACTGTTTTGATCATTTGGAAAAAGAGTTCCTAAAAATTGAACTTTACATTTCCAAGATGGCAAACTGTATTCCACGGATATTGTTTAATGATATATTTAAGGGTTCATATTCTATTGTCAGATTATAAATTGTATTAAAGCTATGACACTTGGTCAGTAATAAAAACTGTAAAGCATTATGATAACCAAGAAATGACAACATACAAAGGATACCACTGAGTTATTTAAGTTCTAGAATCTAAGGACAATTTTTAACTTTCATGGTTTTATGGTTTCATCCTTCCAGATTTCAAGGGAATATGGCTTATTTCACTGCTAACATAGCAATGGAAGTTATTATCTTTGGTAATTTCAAAGAAATT
Organism: Dasypus novemcinctus; assembly: GCF_030445035.2. Classification (NCBI taxonomy): domain Eukaryota; kingdom Metazoa; phylum Chordata; class Mammalia; order Cingulata; family Dasypodidae; genus Dasypus; species Dasypus novemcinctus. The sequence continues at coordinate 62,900,910 of NC_080686.1, read as the reverse complement.
AGAAACTGAAGAATTTGTTGTTCTTAGAAATTTCAATATATTAAGTACTGCCACGTAATTAAGGAGAAACTTAATTCAGACCATTAGGAGTATTGAGGGTAGGAACTAGGGTTGCAAAGACTAGACTATGATTGTGTTCCTACTGGCAATTTTGGGGAGTTGCAGGACTAAGAGAAGACAAGACCTTGGTAATGCCATGAACAGGAAGAAGGGAACCATGTGGAACGGGATTTCTGCAAGGTGATGTTTGGGGGAGAATATGCAGGAGGGTTAGTGAACCTCTTTCTCAATAGGTGTATGTCAAGAGTTTGATTCATAGATCCCTTGCTATTTTTATGACTGCTACTTCTATTGTTAAAGCCCTGTTACATTTCCCACACACATTAATTGCAGGCAATTATAGAGAATTGCAGGATTTCATAGGTGAAGTCGGAATAAGGGAACAGAGCCCTAAAGAAGTTGTATCCTGCCAACAGTCACTCAAGGGGATAAGAATCAATCCAGGTCTACAATTGAGTCTCTGATTTAGAATCCAGTATTTTCTCACTAACTCTTATTGAGAGGCCTTTTGGAGTAAACTAGATAGGGAATATATTTTGTGTAACCCATAAAAGATAATAAACCGATCGGTGAACCTATCTGTGTGTGCCTTTTAAAAATGTTCAAATGAGATAAGTTGTTTAAACAGTTAAGGAGATGGCTGAGATAAAGAAATGTTATTTTTATATTATGGAGTATTTGGATATGACCAGTTAAAAATAAAACCTTCAGTGACGCTTTGGGTGCTCACTTGTATGAGTAATTACCATTCAGTGGTATTTCCATAATCACCTTTACTGTTTATCCCTCCAAATTTATAGTGTTTGTACTGTGTGAGGTATGTATAATGTCAGCAGAACTCGGTAAGGTGAGAGATGATGGTCAGTTGAAATAGCTGGGACAAATACCCAATTAGTTCATTTCTTCCCCATTATGAATGGGTGACTTTCTGCCTTTTCATCTCCTTCTGTCTATATAAGGCTCCTTTGTTGGAGAGAGACAATGGCAACTGAAGCGGCCATGGTAGCCGGAAGAATAGTAGTGTCGACAACCATTACCTGGACCTTCCACAAAAAGTGTCCTCCCCTCCCCGCATCCTTCTCTTGACCTTCTTATCCCCTTTGAATAATATGAGAATAATAAAAAAGACTAGGTTAACAGACAAGCTGGTTGAAGGGTCACTTTTTTGCTAATAATATAATCAAAGTTACTGATAAATAAGCAATCACTGAACATAAATTGTGTTTTTTCTTTAGTTGCTTCATTCTCATAAACTTTGGTTTATAAAATAGGAAATTTGTGATGCTACCCATAATACTATTTACTGTATAGTGCTATTACTTCCAATGAAGGAATGTTTTTCTGTGTGATGAAAATGACAGGTTTGTTGAATACAGCAATAGGAGAAATTGATAAAACTTCTTGCACTACAAATAGTTATCATTTGCTGCATGTCATGTGCAAAAATTTTAAATTTAGTGCCACATTTGAAGTTAAATCCTTAGTTTCCCATTGGACATATAATGGCTTTTCATAAAACTGTTTTTTCCTTAAATATTTCTAAGATAGTAATCTATCAGTATAATGTCTGTATATATTTAATATTTTAATAGGATTTCTTTCATTTGGTTAATTGAATTATGAAACAGTACTGGTCAAGTCATATTTTAAGTGAGAATTTGCACTTAAAGGCACTGTCCTCAATCTTTAAAACAAGGTTTTCTTATTAACTTTTACCATGCCAAAAAAAATGTTAATCTTGTGGAGTATATACTATAGAAAGAATGATCTTTTTGTTATAGAGTTTGGAGAGTAAGCAGAAATTGGCGTGAAATTGTTGTTCAAGATAAAAAAGCTAATCGGAGGAGGAAATTTTATATCACACAGCTGAAAACAAATTCTGAGGTAATATATAATACTTTTCTAAAATGGTTTTGTATAAATACGCAGTAATCCAATATTGCTGGACAACTTAATTTGGGGTTCCTACTATCTTTTTAACCTTTTCCATTTAGCAAACATTTTCTCATGGACTCGGCTTGATCCAAATTCAATTTCCACCCAGTCCATTAGTGGAATAGATTACCTATCATCAAGAACATCTTGGATTGTTGCTGTTTAGGTATATGTGTTGTTAGCAGTATTTGAAACTAATGATCTCCTGGATCCTGTTCATAATTATATATCCTCATAGCATTTTCCAGTCTTTTGAATGGATATTATGTGTCACTAATTGTGCCTGTTGCTGGGATTACAGTGGTGAACATGGCCCCTGCTCTCTTGGACCTCATAGTCTTGCAGGTGATTTAATAAAAAAGTGATTACCATACAGGTGTGCTAGGGGAAGCCCAGCATTCTATAGGAACATTTAAAAGAAGTGGTTTGATATGTGGGAATCAAGAGACCAATACTAAGAAAAAGGCATCTAAGCTGAGACCCAAATGATGAGTAGAAGTTAGCCAGGTGAAGAGCACAGGGAAGAGTGTTTCAGCCCAAGGAAAAGTATAAATGAAAGCCTAGGGATGGGCATAAGCATGGTGGATTAGTACTTGTGGAAGATCGTAAACTTGTATGTCCTTGAAGATTTGAATTCCAGCATTGAAAGTATAGGAGAAACCCCACAGAAGTTGAACATTTCTTCCGAGGTACACTGCGCTGTGTTACAGGCATCTGATGACCCAAATTTGACTGTAGATTCAATGTTTAGAACTTTTATCAGTACGAAAAGAAACTCAGAGTTCACTGCCTTATTCTTGTTCTAATAAAAAGCATTTGATGACATACTATGAATAAATTTCTAATTTGACAAAATATAACTGAGATGGACCATGGCATAGACAAAATGAACATCTAGGTGTATGTTGATGGGTTTCTCATTACAATGAAATATTAGGGACCTGTTGTTTACTAAAACTTTGACTTTCTTTCTATTTTGAAGAAAAGGTTCACCTTCTCACCTATGGGGCTGCCTTAGGAGCTACTTGTAGGACCTGGCTACTTACTGCAGCAGCTATTGGCTCAAGGAGTTTGCAATAATGAAGATGCTAATTGCCTTCTTCACATGTCTTTTTAGAGGGCTATCTTATATGCTAGGGACAAACTTAAAAATACAATTTTTAAAAGCAAGCACCTATCCAAATTTAAACTTTTACTCCATGGACTGCTTCCCTCTTATAAGGTTGTGATGGCGATCCCTCAGATAATTCTAGATAAAATATTGTATCCTCACATCCTAGCCAATCTTTTTTTTAAAACTGGGTTTCTTAAAGGATATGTTTTTCCTTACTTGATCTTTTTAAATTTGAGTTTCCTTTTTAATTATTTTGGAAAGTTATACAACTACACGGCTTAAAAAGTTAAAATTGGACTGTGAGCCTTATAATTAAAAATACCACTTTCCTGCCCCATCCCTATCTACTCTCAATTCTTGCACCATCAAGGCAATCACTTTCAACTCTTCTGTCATTTCTTCTGTTTTTTAGCTCTGTGTTTCTAAATGACATGTTTGTACTGCTATTTTTCTATAGAGGAAATAAGTTAGTTCTTTTCACCACTACTCCCATCACTACTTACCTACTGCCCCTCTCTGAATTCCTTTCTCCTTGTCTCTCATCTCATGGATATAATTATACCACCACATGACGGTAAATCAGAATTAGGTATAGATATTATTAAAACTGTGTCAAAATTAACCCTTTTGCACAACTATAGCATGTAGTACATTATGATTATACTTCCTTGTATAACTTTTTTTCCAGAATTAATAATTGCCAGGTTTTTTTGGGTTTTTTGCTTAGTGTTTCTCTATATGGATCCCTAGGTCATTCCCTATTATCCAACAGAACTGAAAATCTCCCTAGTCCAAATAAGTAGGTATTCTATCAATTCCTTCTTTTGCTCAGAGACATCCTTCCCGGTGCCTCCAGTTTCCTATTTTGATATAGATTATTTGTTTTCTACTGAATTGTCCTAATGCAACATTAATCAAAACAGAGAAATTACAAATGTTGTTTGATGGTTTTCTTCATATTTATGTAGTACAGAGAAAGCTCCTTTTGTGTGAAAATTAGAAGGTGCAGATAAGGTATATGTAATGCTATCTCAATTTTATCTGCTTGCTTTGAATGAGCGTTAGCATTGTAATACACCTATTCCATTGAATTAATTTACTGTTTTCTTATATTAATGGAAATGAAAAGCCATAGGGTACTCCACTTTCACATTTAAATATTTTTCTGGTAATGTGATGACTATGTTTTCAAAAATTTTGGCACTCATGCACATGTGCTTTCATTGACTGAGCCTTTTATTGCTCAGACATAGAAGAATGCATTTTAAACTCCATGAGGACAGGGATTAGATTCATTCACTTGGCACATATTAGATGTTCTGTAAATATTTGTTAAACAAATGGGTACTTCTCTGTGGTTAAAATTTGCTTCAACAGCATATCTTTATTTTTTAGATCCATGCACAATCACTGTGTTTACCAATTGTATTGAAATCCAGGGGGCATTCTCCTTTCAGTGTGCTATTAAGTCATGTGCTTGCGGTCTAAGCTGCAAATCTTTTTATACGAATGTAATTTAAAGAGATATAGTGAGTCTTTGCACAAGTTCATGTTCAGCAGTATTCATTATGATTTCTGAAAACCAAAATTCATCTACTATACTTATGCATGTAGTTTAAAATTGTTAATCACATAATTTTTCATATCCAACTGACCTCATTGCCTATGCTTATCCTAATATAATGTCTCATGTTTTAACTTTCCCCAAATTTAGGAGCCAATTTTGGTAAAGGGAGACTCAAGGGAAAGGAAATACTTATAACTGGACATGATGAGGAAACTCACCATAGTACTATTTTATTTTATCATTATTTTAAAATTTTATTTTATTTTTAAATATTTATTTTATTTCCTTTTTATAAGGTACCGGGATTGAACCCAGGACCTCATACATGGGAAGCAGGCACTCAAACCACTGAGCTACAACAGCTCTGCTAGTACATTTTATTTTGATAACTGATAAAGAATGTCAGTTTGTTAAAAAAAAAAATGACCATTTTTTCCATTACCAATCTTTAACAAAAGAGAAGTCTTATAAGGATTACTCATTGAAACTGTTTCTTGACTAAGTATGTAAGCAATGTGGGAATCCTGTTCAGATGAGAGAGAATTTTTCTTTCATGATGTCAAAATTGTTTAAAACTTAAATGTAGAAGTGAATCCGTACCAAGTATTTGCAAAAACCAGCCAAAGAAATTGTGTTTCACAGTCTAACTAGGCCTGCTGTTCTTCTGACCTCTGGCTAAGGTAAGAAACCTTCAAAGAATTACATGATATCCCATAGCCCACTTTTAAAAGTTTCACATCTTCTTAGACCTTAGCTTAAAACAGGGCTTGCCAAACTTTGATCTACAGGTTAAATCCTGTCCTTCACCTGTGGCTTTAAATAAAATTTTATTGGAACACAGCCTTGTTCTTTCATTTCTATATTGCCTATGGCTGCTTTTACTACAATAGCAGAGTTGTAGCTGTGATTATAGGACCCGCAAAACCTAAAATGTTAACTATCCAGCCCTTTACAGAAAATTTGCTGACCCATGTCTTAAAATAATTGGAAAAATAACCAATCATACAAACTTAAAGCTTAACTTTTTATTTATTGTTTCAATTTAAAGAATTATATTTCTTTGACTTTAAAGTGTTAGGTGAGATTTTTTTTTTTTTTTAAAAGGAAAGGTTTATGGTAGAAAACTCTAGTAGTGTAAAACCACTTCCAAGCATTTAAAGCTGTATACGTCAGAAATCTGTCATGGAACTTTTTGATTTTACAGTATTGACCCCTCTCACCTTTTACCACAGGGGGCTATATTAAATGTTAAGGATGCTGCAACTCGGCTCCATCTTTTAAATCGATCAGCTTTAAGATCTGTGCAAGCACAGGCTAGGACACCAGGCTCTCAAAAAGAACAAGTTCCAACTTTATCTCCTTGGGGAGAAGTTTTGACACCAATAGCAAGCTCTTCTGTTACTCCCTTAAGTAGTAAACAGGAAGAATATGTAAAGGTGAGTATTTATCACGAGTAATTAGAAGTAAATATTTAGAGTTTGAAATAAAGTGATTCTTTATATGAAACTGGAAGATTGAGTGAGTATGCTTTTACTGCAGGTTGCCAAAACGCTTTTTATTGATGAAGCATTAAAACCTTGCCCACGGTGCCAATCCCCTGCTAAGTACCAGCCATATAAGAAAAGGGGACTGTGTAGCCGTGCAGCTTGTGGTTTTGACTTCTGTGTGATATGTTTATGTGCTTACCATGGGTCTGAAGACTGTAGTAGAGGAGCAGCAAACCCAAGAAAGAAAAAAGATGCTCTTCCAGGAAGTGTCCAGAGTAAGCGGAATTTAAAACGCCTCTAAAGAGACTTTAAACACAAAAGAAGCACTCCCCTATGCAATGTTTTATTTGTCCAACTTAAAATTATGAATATTTTGAAAGCCTGAAAATCTTCCCATTAATGACAGTTGATGATTTATTTCCTATTTTGTGTATATTATAATATTCTATGTCATTGTACATTTAAAGTGATGAGTTTTGAAAAAATTCATTTTATATGTCATTTTTACCCATTTTAATAACTTAGTGTTTTTAAATAAAGAATTTTCAATGTTGTCATATAGACGTATTTTAATATTTCATGTAACATTGTAAATTTTTTCATTACATCCCTATGTTGGAAATATTTTTCAACCATTTTTTAAATATAGTTTTCCAAATAATATTATTACCAGGGGGAGTAGATATATTTCAGTGGTTTGAGCACCTGCCTCGTAAGTACGAGGTCCTGGGTTCAGTCACCCATACTTCTTAGTAAGCAAAAAACAAAATAAATAAATAAATCTATATGGGAAACAGATGTGGCTCAACCAACTGGGCTCCCATCTACCATATAAGTGGTCCAGGGTTCGATGCCCAAGGCCTCCTGGTGAGGGTAAACTGGCCTACATGAAGTGCCAGCCCATGCTGGAATGCTGCTCCGTGCAGGAGTGCGCCCCCCCGCGTGGGAAAGCTGCCCCATTCAAGAGTGCTGGCCGACACTGAGAGCTGGTGCAGCAAATGATGCAACAGGAGACACAGAGAAAATAAGACATAGCAGAATAAGGGAGTTGGGGTGGCACAAGAGAATAATCGCCTCTCCCACTCTGGAACGTGCCAGGATCAGTTCCTGGAGCCGCCTAATGAGAATACAAGCAGACACAGAAGAACACACAGAGAGCAGACAATGGGGTGATGGGGGGAATGCGGGGAATGAGGGAGAAGGAGAAATAAATTTAAAAAAAAAGAAAATTATTAGCATTTTTTAACGAGATAGCTGGCCTTATACAAAACAGGTGCTTGATTGAAATAAAATATAAAAGGTTTTCAGGAGTTACATTGAATTCATTCTATCAGTTAAATCACTTAATTTAGTGAGAGGTTCATTTGCATGTACCTCTGGTTAAGTAAAATTTACTTTATTGATAACTAGGAAGGTATTTTTAAATTATGGGAAGTATATGGTTATTCAGCATGGGAGTCTTAGTTAATAAACTCTTATAAGGCACATGCTTCCAATAAATATTTTGAAAAATTCTGGAACAAAAGTCACAGAATTTCATTTAATGTAGCCTGGGTGTTAACATTTTGACTATGTGGGTTGGTTGAAAAAGATTGTTTTTTTTTAATAAACATTTTACTTGAGTTATTCATAATGTACATCTTTCTAAACATTTGAGACTGCATATTGCATTTATAGAACAACAAGAAAGAGTTAAGTTCTACCACTCACCAAATTACTAAAACCAGAGGGATATTTGAAGATAGTTTCTTAATTTCTGTGTGTTTAGGTAAATGATGCATGTTTATATCTATTGCATGATATACACATTTAAAATGTAGCTCTTCTTGTACATTATTTTAATAAAACAACTAAAGGATGAATTAGATACACATATATTTGGAAAAATCTAGCTTAAATTTTAACTTGTCAGTTAACTTTCTAAATAACTTTGATTAACTGCTAAATACTAAATTTAATTCCACGAAGGATTTTTAGAGGCTAAATATAAATAGGAGCTAAGTGTTAGTTGTATTTAATATAAGTTACACAATCCCTTAATTTTATATCATATTTTCTGGTTTATCTGATTCAAAACAAATTCATTTCTTAGTGTTTATTTAATTTCAAAGCTATCTTCCATCTCAGGATCAACTTTTAAATTTTATTCACTTAAGGCTTAACTTTTTTCCTTCCATTAGAGAGGCATTTCTTTTGTTTTCAGGAAATTTAGTTCCAGTCTTTCTTCTCTTAATCCAAATCACTTTTCTTCAGCCACTGTCTGTGGTTCATATAAAATATCTTCATCTGTCATATGAAATTATTGTAATGTTATGCTCTTGATATCTGCCTTACCTAAATGCCATTCCAGAACTGACTTTTTCATCTTAAAAATCCCAGATTCAGTTCATTATGCTTTTTAAAATGAAATGCCATAGTCTATATCATTTTAAATATTCATATTTCCTAATATATTATGAATTTTTATTTAATTACAAAATAATGGAAAAGGAAAGATAAACCTTTCTTTTACCATTTGTATTAGTCAGCCAAAGGGGCGCTGACACAAAATACCAGAAATCTGTTGGCTTTTATAAAGGGTATTTATTTGGGATAGAAGCCCGCAGTTACCAGGCCATAAAGCATAAGTTACTTCCTTCACCAAAATTTGTTGCCACATATTGGAGCAAGATGGCTGCTGACATCTATAAGGGTTCAGGCTTCCTGGGTTCCTCTATTCCCAAGGCTTATTTCTCTCCAGGCTCAGCTCCTCTAGTCTCTCCACAAGACCAGCTGTAGATTATCAGGCAAATGGCTCATCTCTCTTCCTGGGGCCTCTGCTGTGTTCAATTGAGCCTTCTCTCCTTCCTCACATACCTGCTTCTCTTTGTGTTTACTTCCAGGCTCCAGGATCAAAACTCCAACTTCCCTTCTCTGCGTGCAGTTTCCATGGGGCAAGGACTCAATGTTCTCCTGACATGGCCCAATCAAAGCCCTAATCATAATTTAATCACGTAAAAGTGAAACCTCTGAATCCAATATAATCTAATATGCCCAGAGAAACAAACCAGTTTACAAACATAACCCTACATCTATTTTTGGAATTCATAAACAATATCCAACTGCTACACCATTTTACATATGATATTGTCAGTGAAATGAATCACAGGAATCTGGAATCCTATATTCAGTCCACTAGGAGGCACTTTGTTATTGTCTTATGTATTGCAGTCACACTGCCCTCCCAGTGTGGTCACATTTGTCATTTTGTGGTTACCCAGTCCATTTATTTTATTGTATTTTTAATTTATTTTTTACCCAGTTCATTAAGAATATATTTTATTTGACTTTGTTGATGAAAATAACATTTAACCCCATTTAGTTTTAAAAATCAATAAACAGGGAAGCAGATGTGGCTCAACTGATAGAGTGTCCACCTACCATAAAGAAGGTCCAGGGTTCAAACCCAGGGCCTCCTGGCCTGTGTGGTGAGCTAGCCCATGCTCAGTGCTGCCATGCCACACATAGGTGTCCCCTGTGTAGGGGAGTCCCACATGCAAGGAGTGTGTCCTGCAAGGAGAGCGTCCTGCAAGGAGAGCTGCCCCATGTGAAAGAAGCGCAACCCGCCCAGGAGTGGCGCCACACACACACAGAGCTGATACAGCAAGATGACACAACAGAAAGAGACACAGATTCCCGGTGTTGCCGAGAATGCAAGTGGACACAGAAGAACATATAGTGAATGGGCACAAGAGAGCAGACAACAGGGGCGAGGGGGGAAGAGAAATAAAATCTTTAAAAAAAGAAGATGCCAATACAGTTTAAAAATTTTTTTAAATAAAAATAAAAATAAACATGTGCTTCTTTCTACTGTAGGTCCTGTTAAACAAAGCATGCCCAAATATTTTTTAGTTTGGTTTTAATTGGGATTTAAACATTATGATCAAGCAGGTAATATGAAACAGTGTAAGGACTTAATGCCATAAATATATATATATATTTTTTTAAGATTTATTTATTTTATTTCTCTCCCCTTCCCCCACCACCCACCCCAGTTGTCTGTTCTCTGTGTCTATTTGCTGCGTGTTCTTCTTTGTCTGCTTCTGTTGTTGTCAGTGGCACAGGAATCTGTGTTTCTTTTTGTTGTGTCATCTCTCCATGTGTACGGTGCCATTCCTGGGCAGGCTGAACTTTCTTTTGCGATGGGCGGCTCTCCTTACGGGGCGCATTCCTCGCGTGTGGGGCTCCCCTACATGGGGGACACCCCTGCATGGCATGGCACTCCTTGCGTGCATTAACACTGCACATGAGCCAGCTCCACATGGGTCAAACAGGCCCGGGGTTTGAACCACAGACCTCCCATGTGGTGGATGGACACCCTAACCACTGGGCCAAGTCTGCTTCCAATGCCATATATTTAATGACTATAAAAAAGCCTTCTGAAAAAGTCAGAGTAGGAATACAAAAGTTTATTTTTGATAGATTTCATATTTCTAATGGCATCAGCAGGTAGGTAGTTAGAAGAAAATCAACAGGCAATCATGGCAATACAATTAGTAGGTATATACCCAAAAGAACTGAGAGCAGGAACACAGTTTAGTTTCCCAAAAGGCTGTTGATGCAAAGTATCAGATATGGGTTGACTTTTATAATGGGAAATTTATTTGGGGAAAAGCTTAAAGTTCTGAGGCTGTGCAATGTCCAAATCAAGGCACCATCAGAGATGCTTTCTCACCAAAGTCAGCTACTATTGATCCCAGCATTCTACTGGGAAGATGACTGCCAATTTCTGCCTTCCCCTCCAGAATCTACTGTCTTCAGTGGGCAACCAGGCATAGGGTTTGTCTCTTTCCAGGTCTCTTCTCAGTCTTGGTTGCTAAGCTTTCTTCCCAAGTTCAGCTGCAAGTTATCAGGCATATAGCTTATCTCTCCCTGGGCCTCAGTTGTTTGAGCCTCTCAGGGGCTTCTCTCCTTGCAGCTCAGCTGTGGATGAAACTGGAATCCTTTCTTTCACATTGCAGCATCAAATATGGCAGCTTTTATCTATATGTGTCTCTCTGCACCTCCATTTATATCAGACCCAGCAAGAAAGCGGAGACTCAACCTGGGTCACACCGCACTCCTGATGTAGTCCAATCAAAAGACTCTCACACCCACAGTGGATTAGTTAAAAAACATAAGCTTTCTCTATTGAGGATTCATAAAATAATTTCTAACAGTCACAGACATGAACAGACATCTGCACATCAATGTTTATGGCAGCATTGTTCACAATTGCCAATAGATAGATACAGCCCAGGGGTCCATCAAACGATGGATGGATAAACAAATTGTGTTATATACATAGGATGGAATATTATTCAGCTGTAAGAAGAAATGAAGTCCTGAAGCATATGACAATATGAATGAGCCTTGTGGACATTACGTTGAGTGAAGCAAGGCAGACACAAAAGGACATATATTGTACGATTTCACTATTATGGACAAATTATAATGAGCAAACTCATTGAGTTAATATCTAGAATATAGGTCACCAGAAGATAGAATGAGGAGACAGAATGGAAAGCTGAGGCTTAATTTATGTTGAGTTGGTGAAAAACAGTTGTTTGTAAATGTTTGGAAACAGAAATGTTGGAAGTATATTATAGTGTTTATAATTAGCAGTGCTAATATATGGGTATGATGGTGGTTGAAAGGGAAAAGTGTAAGGTTGCATAGATCACTGGGAGGAAAGCTAAAAAATGAAATAATAGTATAGTGAACCCTCTTGTGGAAAATGAGTATGGTTAATAGTCCATCGATAAGAATATTTTTCTATGAAATAGAACAAATGTACATTAATGTAACAATATGTTAATAATAGAATGGTATTTGGGCTAAAGTACAACCAAAGCAAACTATGGATCGTAGGACATAGTAATATATTAATATTTTTCCATCAATAGCTTAAAAAAAGGAAGTATGCTAAGTGAGAGACTAGACACTAAGTTTACTACATGCTGTTTGACTCCATGCATACAAAATGTAAATACAAATAAATTTATAGAGATGAAAATAGATTAGCAGTTACATATGGCAAGGGAAGGATAGAGGGATTGATAAGTGACTAAGGGTTAAGGGTTGTTTTTTTTAAGTAATGAAAATGCTCTACTATTGATTGAATGATGAATGCACAAATCAGATTATACCAAATGCCATTGATTGTATACTTTATATGGATTGTATGGTTTATTTAAAAAAAATATTTTCATGTACAACTTTGTTAAATGAAAGCTCAAGGCTATCTAGAAAATGATCATTACCCTAATTATTGTAAATTATTATTAATTACAGTAACTGAATGTCTTGGTTAACTCACCTATATCTCATAGCATCCTTACTTGCTTTGCTGTAGCATGTAGTTCATTCTATTTAAATTGCTTTTTAATTTTCTTTCCTCATTAAGCTGTAATTTCTGTGACGGCAAAGACCATATCATATTTGATTTAAACACCATTGCATCCAGAGCACCCAGCATAGTGCCAGGCAATTAGAAGGTGCTCAATAAATATTTATTGAACAAGTAGATTTTTTTTTTTTTTGTAGTAGCACCTCATTTTTATTTTTGGTATCTTTTTTTTTTTTAATTATTTTTTTAATTGACTTTGTAATAATATTACATTAAAAAATATATATATATATGAGGTCCCATTGAACCCTACCACCCCCACCCCACCTCTCCCCCCCCCAGCAACACTCTCTCCCATCATCATGACACAGCCATTGCATTTGGCAAGTACATCTCTGGGCACCCCCGCACCCCATGGTCAACGGTTCACACCATGGCCCACACTCTCCCCCATTCCATCCAGTGGGCCCTGTGAGGATTTACAATGTCCGGTGATTGCCCCTGAAGCACCATCCAGGGCAGCTCCATGTCCCAAAGACGCCTCCACCTCTCATATCTTCCTGATTTTTTAAGTGCTACCAATAATTAAAATAAATAAATAAATTTTATTCCAATAATTTGTTACTTTCTTAACATTAGATTTCACTGAGGGGAAGTGGATGTGGCTCAAGCACTTGGGCTCCTGTCTACTATATAGGCAGTCCAGGGTTTCATACCCAGGGGCTCCTGGTGAAGGCGAGTTGGCCCATGCAGCAAGCTGGTCGACGTGGAATGCTGGCCCCACAGGAGTGCTGGCCCACCTGGAGAGCTGGTGCATCAGGATGATGCAACAAAAAGAGACACAGAGGAGAGATAATAAGAGATGCAGTAGACCAGGGAGCTGAGGTGGCGCAAGAGAATGATCATCTCTCTCCCATTCTGGAAGGTTCCAGGATCAGTTCCTGGAGCTGCCTAATGAGAATACAAGCAGACACAGAAGAACACACAGCGAACGGACACAGAGAGCAGACAATGGAGGGAGGGGGGGGAGAATTAAAAATTAAAAAAAATCTTAAAGAAAACCAATTTCACTGAGTAATGTTACAGTTCACAAAAATGTGTAATCTAGATGAAGATAAATTGCATTTAAACATGTATTCAGTGAATTTTGTTTGGTTTACTCATTCTTTTAGCTGATTTTCTTAGAACCAGTTATGGTATAGGAGTTCTTAACCTTTTGTCTTCCATGGACCCCTTTGCCAGTCAGGTGAAAACCATGGACCCATTACCAAGTCCATGCTACATTGTGTATTATTTAATAAATATATTAAACCTGCACCAACACAGCCCCACAAGAATAATGTTTTTTTGAATTTCAATTGAAGCTCACAGACCCCTTGTTAAGAGCCTCTGGAGTAGTGGAAGGAGCACTAGTAAGTCAAAAAGCCTTGGTTGATGTCCTGAACTACTTACTAGTTGTACCCTTATGTAAGTCACTTATTGATTCTGAGTATATTTCCTTAATCCATAAATAAGGAAGTTTAAAAGAGATGATTTATTGTAAAATTACTTTGGAAACTCTGTGATACCAATTTGTGTTGCTATGCATTTGACTGAATATGATTAAAACAAAACAAAATAGCATTTGTGGGGAGAGATCACATGATCTTGATATCATTAGCATTATGTTGCACAACACTAGCCTATAAGTTAACCTCAAATCTGCTCTCAAAAAATGTCTGGCTGAGCCTGTATTTTATGCATGATTATTCTGTAAACCCACAACTTCTCTAATAAAAAACTTTATTTAAAAAAAATGCCTGACTGAAAAAATAATCAACAAACCATTAATTGAATATTTACTATGTACAGGCATTATTCTAAGCCCTTCACATGTGTTAATTCATTTATTCCTCACAACAACTCTATAAGGAAGTTATCTTATTCATTTATCAGGAAACTGAGGATCAGAAACGTTTAATAATTTGTCTAAGATAACACAGGCAGTAAGTGGTAAGTCAACTTTAGCAGAGGCAAATCTGCTTTTGAACAGGACAAAACGCTTTGCTTATGATTACCATATCCTAAATGGATGATGGTTTTGCCATTTAAGTAAAAAGTCTATTGGTATACTAGGAAAGAAAATAATTCTAATTTAGGACAATTCTGCTTGCATAAAGTCCCTTAGCTCATGAATAGCTAAGTCGACTTTACCATTTGAAAAACAAAGTGAATTTGATGAATATACTATTATTTGAGAACTCAGGCCAAAAGAAAGGCCACTGATCCAGTGTCAAGCTCTTTATAATCCAAGAATAAGTATTATCACATTCCAGTTACTATTACATTCTTACCAGTTTTTGATCCTTGGTAAGAGAATGTATTATGAAAAAGTTCACCAAACATTTATTGATGATTCTCCTCTGTGTTTCCAAGGATGAAACAAGAGGGATAGTTAAATTTGGCACTTTATTTTTGCATTTTGGTTCACTTCTTAATATGCACATAAGGAAAAGAATGAGCATTAATTTGGGGGAACACCAACAAATGCTTTACCTGCTACTGATTTTGGATAAGACCTTCATATCCCCCTCAATGCCTAGCTAGCTAATGGGAAGAGATATTCTTTCTCTTTGATTTTAACTTGATTCCAAGAAGGACAGACATTTCCTATTCATATTTATGACTTCCTAGTATGGAAAAATGACCAGAAACCTGTGGCAAATAATAAAAAGAGAAACTATACTTTTTTTTTTTTATTTTTTTTATTTTTTATTGACTTTGTAATAATATTACATTAAAAATATATATGTGAGGTCCCATTCAACCCCACCCCCCCACCCCCACTCTCCCCCCCCCCAACAACACTCGTTCCCATCATCATGACACATCCATTGGATTTGGTAAGTACATCTTTGGGCACCTCTGCACCTCATATACATTGGTTCACATCATGGCCCATACTCTCCTCTATTCCATCATGTAGGCCCTGTGAGGATTTACAATGTCCGGTGATTACCTCTGAAGCACCATCCAGGGTAGCTCCATGTCCCGAAGATGCCTCCACCTCTCATCTCTTCCTGCCTTTCCCCATACCCTTTGTCCATTATGTCCACTTTTCCCAATCCAATGCCACCTCTTCTATGTGGACACTGGATTGGTTGTGTCCATTGCACCTTTATGTCAAGAGGAGGCTCAGATTCCACCTGGATGCTGGATGGAATCCTCCCATTTTCAGTTGTAATCACTCTAGGCTCCATGGTGTGGTGGTTGTCCTTCTTCACCTCCATCTTAGCTGAGTGTGGTAAGTCCAATAAATCAGATTGTAGGTGCTGGAGTCTGTTGAGGCTCAGGATCTGGCTATCACATTGTCAGTCCAGAGATTCAAATCCCCTAAATATATCTTAAACCCCAACATTAACTGCACCTCCAGCACATTAGCATGAAAGTCTTATGAAGGGAGATCCCATCTGAGTCCAGATTCATCACACATAAACACCATTTCCAAAGAGGGGCCATCTGCCAGAGAAACTATACTTTTAAGAGCTATCTGATCCTTTTATACTAGAATTTCTATGGGCACAAATATGAATATTTAAATTTTTTCTTGCTTTTTAAATACAATAAATTCTTATTAGGAATTTCTTAGCAATAATTTAAGGGTAAAGTGCTGTGAAGGAAGAGTTTTGATATGTATTGCTGTATAAGGCTGTTTTTCCATGATCTTTGCTTAATTTATGTAACATTTACCGAGAATTTTTAAAGTACTTTCTCTTACATTCCTAATTTTGCATTATTTATTAATTTCAAATCGTTTCTCTTAAAACTCTTGTAATATAAGTAGAAAATGCTTTTAAAAGATGGAGCCCATTATAGTTTCTTTGTGAAGGGTATTTCAAAGGTCACACTAAGTTTTCCACAAGGGGGCACCAAAGAATCATCTATAGCGATTTTGGCACTTCAAAAAAATAAATTTAGTTTTGATGTATTTGATGTTAATGTACTGTTGCCTTACCAAATAGGGGAAATATTCCTTGGATTAATTCCCAAAGTGTATATAGAATAAATTTTGATAATAGTTATTACTCAGAATTGGTAATTAAAATATTTTAGCTGATTCGCCAGAGTGTACTGTTTTCCGGGATGACTTAAGAGAGCACCTTTCTGGTGGCCCCTGGTTTGCTCCTTTGGCCATCTGTGTTTACTTGCCCAACAGCTCTGCACTCCCAGCTTACTCATCATGGACTGTGGAGTCAGAGGAGTAGAAGGAACAGCAGAAACGTCATAGGTGAGTGCTAGTTAGGAATGGTAGTGGCGTGCTACCAATTATTTCCCTCTGGCATTCTCATTTCAGCAGAAAGGTTCAGGCCCTAATCACATCTTGCCCAGATTACTGTAATTGCTGCCAAACAGGTCTCTTTGTTTCTAGTTTCTTCCCATTTGAGTGTCCTACATGTCTATTGCCAGGTTATTTGTACTAAAATGTGACTCCAGTCACACTGCTTCCTATTAAAAATGTAGCAGAATTTAGGATCTCCATAATATGATGCCAACTTTCTAGTAATCCCTCCCACCATTCCATTCTGAATAATTTATTTCCACTAAACTAGACTACTTGCTGTTTTCTAAACTTTCCATTTGCTTTCTCGCACTTACTCCCCCACACTTGCTATACTAAATTGAGACAAAATCCAACCAATCTTTACTTTCTTTCCATGGATCATTTTCTGATCTCTTCGACAAGATGGATTTTTCACCTTCTTTGAAGCTAGTCTTTATTCATACCTTTCTTATGGTACATCCGTCAGGTCTTCTTTTATTAAATCCTTTACTTGTACAATTATCAAATTCCTTAAGGGCAGGAACTGTTTTACTTGCCACTCTGTTTTCCTTAGGATAGTTTCTTGTGCAAATATTAATTGGATTATTAAATTAATAATGATTCATTGTCACATATGACTAATTTTATCCAAATTTCAATTTCCTTTATTTTTTCAGCTATCATATGGAGTTTCAAATATAGTTATTTGCTTTTGAAAGAGCTGAAATTATATCTCATTTCAATGTATTTGCAGAATATTTAGCTGTTCAGAGGACAATATGAAATCTAATCTTTATATTTACTACATGTTACTCTGGATAAAATAACAGTATGCAGGTTGATTTAGGATTTTAGTAAACTCAATTTGTAAGACATAAGCTAGACGTGGGCATAGTTAGTCTTGATCAGAAGAGTGTGTATATTTGGGAGGGAGGGTGTTGGGCAAGGCCAAATATTTATTTTAAAATATTTATAATTCTCTTTAACTTGGATGAACAAGAATTTATATGTGTGTGTATGTATGTATGTATGTATGTATGTATGTATGTATGTATGCATTTTAGATGTTTAGGGGCAAAGGATTTTGACCTGTAGGGGTGAAAAAATATTACTTTATGATTAAGTGGTGGATAACTACATGTGGAAATTCAACAATATGACATTTAAATTTTTATGTGCTAGGGTGGCAAAGATATTTACATTTTTATAATGTTGGTATTCAAAAGAGGGAGCCATGTGTTTAAGACATAATACTTGTATCACAGGAAGAAAAGTGTAATTCTATTTCTTGAACGGTAGGTATTTTGGTAGATATTAATGGCTTGAATTTTATTCAAAGTTGAATAACCTTTTAAAGAATTAATGTATTTGGCAAATTCTGTACTGGCGAAATTAATATTAACTGGACTCTACCCACAATTACATCATGAATCCTTTGAGAAGTCATGTGGGTTTTTTTTGTCTTTTTTTAAAAAAGATTTATTTTTTATTTATTTCTCCCCCCCCCCCCCGCCCCAGCTCTCTGTGTCCATTCACTGTTTGCTCTTCTGTGACCGCTTCTATCCTTATCAGTGGCACCGGGAATCTGTATTTCATTTTGTTGCGTCATCTTCTTGTGTCAGCTCTCTGTATTTGAGGCGCCATTCTTGGGCAGGCTGCACTTTCTTTTGCTCTGGGCGGCTCTCCTTACGGGGTGCAGTCCTTGAGTGTGGGGCTCCCCTATGTGGGGGATACACCTGCATGGCAGGCCACTCCTTGCGCGCATCGGCACTGCACATGGGCCAGCTCCACATGGGTCAAGGAGGCCCGGGGTTTGAACTGCAGACCTCCCATGTATGGTAGGCAGATGCCCTATCCATTGGGCCAAATCTGCTTCCCAATATGGTTTTTTATTAGTAACTGTTTCATCATTTTTTTTGTTTGTTTAATTCAGTCAATTTCTAACACATTGCATTATTATTACATTAAGTGCAAAACTAATAATAATAAAGTCAGGGGTTAAGAACAAATAAACTACAATTTGGGTGACTTGACTCTAATACAGATCTGAGGGTGTGTCTCCCTAGCATAAAATCTTTCAATAGTTCCCTGTTCAGGTTTCTTAGCACTGGCAAATTGAGCCCTTTGTGATGGATACTCCCTTCATACTCTCTGTGCTTCAACCTACTAACTGCTTGGAGTTTGCTCTAGGTACCATTTCCCCAAGCCTCCTTGCCTTTGAGGACGCTGTTTTCTCTCTTGGATTGTCATTCTCTTCCTTCCCCACTTGGCTCACTCTTTGTCTTTTTGTCTTTTAAGACTGTTCAGAGGTCACCTGATCCTCCCCTCTCCCATTTGTTCTATTACTCTTGGTGCAGCACCTGGTCCCCCTTTGTATCCCAATCACAGCATTTCCCAGAACTTTTATGTTTTCCCCACTAGACAGCGAATTCCTCTGACCTGTGTCTCTGTGTCTGCCAGCACTTAGTCTAGTACCTAAGTACTGAACAGAAGTTGAGCGTTTGGCAAAAGTTTTTCCTGCCACTTCTATGCCCAGCCTGGATTAGGGAGCTATGAAGGCAAAGAGAAGGAACTCCTAAACCAAACTATTAACTGTGTGGTTAAAAATGAGGTGTCAAGAATGCTGACATATAAGGCTTCTTTTTCTTATTCTCTGCTGCTGGAGAAATGTGCACTGCTGCCTCCCTCCTGAAGTACTAATACAGATTAAAATTTGCACTCATTTTCAAGTTACTTTGTAAATGCTCTTGAATTATTTCAAAGTAGGTTCTGTAATCCCTAACTAAAGTGGAAATATCTCAAGGGCAAGTGCTGTGCTTTCTTAAACAATTTAAAACATTTATATATCTTTATCATTGGTGGCTAATTTTTAATTTGGCCAGGCAGTGAAGTATGTGCCTTATAGACATTATTTCATAGCAACTCTATGGGGATGGTACCATTATTATCTGCATTGTTTTTCAAATAATGAAACAAAGGCAGGGGTTAGAATGGTGGCTGTTTGCAATCAAATATGTAGTCTTGACTTTCAGCCTATTCATACTGACCTGAATAGTATCCCCAACCTGTCAGTAGAGCTTTGATTCTGCAGCTACCTGCTTTGTTGGAAAACCACTTGCTATTTTGGTTTGAATTAGGTAAGGAAATTGGAAATTCAGACAACTAGATGTTTTGTTTTTGTTGCTGCTGCTGCTGCTGACTGATACCTAATTGGAGAATTAAAAATTGAGTTCTTTTATTTTGACATATCTGATGTTCTTTCATGACTTTTAAAATTTATTGTTATTATTTTTTATTTAACTTTATTTTTAAAAATACACTGTGTATAATATGTGATATTATACAAATGTCACATTAAAAAAATATAGGGGATTCCCATATGCTCCCCTCTTCACGCCTCCCACATTTTCCCATATTAACAACATCCTTCATTAGTGAAGTACATTCATTGCAATTGATGAACACATTTTGGAGCATTGCCACTAAGTGTGGATTAAAGTTTACATTGTAGTTTACTCTCTCCCACCCAATTCTGTAGGTTATGTCAAGATTTATAATGACCTGTTTCTGTCATTGCAATGTCATTCAGGACAATTCCCAAGTCCCAAAACTGCCCCTGTGTTACACCTGTTTTTCCCTCTCCCTACCCTCAAAACCTCCAGTGGCCACTGCCTCCACATCAATGATATAATTTCTTCCATTGCTAAAATCACAATAAGTTTATAATAGAATACAGTAAGTCTACTTTAGTCCATAGTTCATTCCCCAATCCTGAGTATTCTGGGATGGTGATGTCCACTCCATCTCTAATTAAGAGGGGGCTATGATCCCATAGGGCTGAGGGATGGGACTCTCTTGCCTGCAGTTGTAGATTCTCTTGGTTCCTTGGTATGTAAATTGTCCATCATCATCTCCATGTTAGTTGCTGGGTGAGACCAATGAATTAGAGAGTAGGTTTTGCAATTCTGTTGAGATTCAGGGCTTTCATGACTTTTAATAATACAGTCTTTAATTCTTCATTAAATATGGTTCATTTATTTAACATATATTAAGTATTTACTATATCATGCCAGGCTTGGTTCTAGGTGCTGCCGCTATAAGCAACACAAAAACAGACTAAAAAAAAAATCCTTAGAGCTAAAAAAAGGAGAATGAAATGAGGAGTAGGAGAGAAAAAGGGGGAAAAAAGTAGCCTCTACCTGTAAAATTTATAACATTCTAGAGCAATATTGGACTTTTAAAAACTTTAACTAGGGAAGAGTTAAAATTGAATTATCTCATCAGTTGGCGCAATAAATAAAGTAATAGTAATGGAATATATTGACAATTAGAATAAATCTAAATCAGCAGGTCCAGATGGTAGTTATCTTGGATAAGGAAAGAAATTGTCTAATGAATGTATTAAACTACTTATGTTCCTTCTTTTAAAAATTATGAACTGTTAAGTTAGGAAAGAGAAACAAATTCTGTTTTCCAGTTAAATGAGATACGGATGTGGATAGTTATTAACCAATATAGATAAGATACATAAGACACACATGATATAGAAAAGTAAGATAATAACTAACAAAAAGAGAATGGAAATAAATAACAGATAAATTGTATAACCTGTGTTTCTGATCTCCCTGCCATTCCTGTAGTTACTTTAGGGGATTGAGTGGAGGATGGTATCAAACATCATTAGCTGTTGAGTTGTCATCCAGCTCCTAGGAAAAGCACCCTACTGCACTGTCCCTGTCATTCTGCTTCATGTGTAAAAATAAAAATAGTTTAGCCATGGGGAGATAAACAAAGATAACCCAAGTGAAAACAAATAAGACGCTATTTATTCAGATGCAAGGGAGCCAGCAACCATACCTTGCTTTTGGCAGAGACTCAAAGACAGGCAAGGGGGAAGTGGACTTGGCCCAGTGGTTAGGGCATTCGTCTACCACATGGTAGGTCCGCGGTTCAAACCCTGGGCCTCCTTGACCCGTGTGGAGCTGGCCCATGCGCAGTGCTGATGTGCGCAAGGAGTGCCCTGCCACTCAGGGATGTCCCCCGCATAGGGGAGCCCCACAGGCAAGGAGTGCACCCTATAAGGAGAGCCGCCCAGCATGAAAGAAAGTTCAGCCTGCCCAGGAATGGCGCTGCACACACGGAGAACTGATGCAGCAAGATGACGCAACAAAAAGAAACACAGAAGCGGACAAAGAAGAACACACAGCAAATAGACACAGAGAACAGACAACTGGAGGGGGGGAAGGGGAGAGAAATAAATAAATAAAAATAAAATCTAAAAAATAAAATAAAAAATAAAATACATTATTAAAAAAAAAAACAAAGACAGGCAAGGGA